>NW_006159832.1:1703083-1722125 GCF_000334495.1 Tupaia belangeri chinensis | reverse complement strand
CAGGTCTTGCTTCCTTGCTGGCTAATAGCTCTGGGTTTTCTGCTGTTCCTAGAAGCCCCCCAATTCCTTGGCACATGGCCCCTTTACTCTCTCTGACAAGCCAGTCCTTTTCACAGCAAATCTCCTCCAGCTTCATCTCCCCTACCTCTTCTGCCATTGCACCCTCCTGCCATTATTTGAAGAAAGGTCTCTAGATTGGGTTCACTGTGACAATCCAGGATAATCTATTTTAAGGCCTGTAACCTTAAGGATAATGTCTAAGTCTTGAAGCATAATAACATAAGATAACATAACAAAAGTAGTCAGAGAATCCAAGGACATTTGGACTTTTTGTTAGGGGGAAGGGTATTTTTCAACCTATGACAGTTCCCTACCTAGAGAGCTAAGATTATAATTATAAAGAAAATAACAACAAAAAAATAACTATGTATTTTGTATAGAATACAAATACATAAGTCTGAAACGGGTTCCTAGTGCTATTAAATGGGATCAGTTGCACCTAAAGTAAATAAAGACTTCATAGATGAGCTGTAATTTGAAAGGAGCATTTAAGGTGAGATAAAGGCAATTCAGTCAAGTAGCCAGTCTGCAGGGTACTATATATACACATATTTCTTATATATATTATGTATATATAATATATATACATAATATATATACATATATTATATATACGCATGTTATATATATTATATAATATATTGTATACATACATTATATATACACATATTATGTATATGATATTATATTATATATAATGTAACATAAACATGCAAACACACACACACACACACACACACACGGGCAGTTAAGACAGCTGGCTTGCTGGCTTTCATAAGAAAAATAGCTTGGTTTCAGTCCCAGACCCGTGGCTTGAAAAATAAGCCAGACAGATGTGCGTGCGTACTCAAAACCCTGAGAGAAGAATGGAAGAGAATGAACTGCAGCATACATATCTGTCCCCCCTTGGGAGCTGCTTTCTCACCCTCTCTTTCTGTCTCTCTCCATGCAAGCACATATGACCGATAGCAAAAATTTTAAAAATACATAAATATAAAATATATATTATGTATGTTGTTAATGCACTTTATTTCAATATAATCTCAATTAAAATGATCATTTTAGATGAAAGACTGATTTTATTTTACTTATTTATTTTTAATGTTTTTATAGACATATTTTTGCTATAGGGTGCATGAGCTCACCAGAGAGACAGAGAGATAGAAACTGAGGAATCACTCCCACAGATGAAATGACCACGCTACAGTCCCTTCTCTATTCTCCTCTCAAGATTTTGCATGCACAAGTTGCTGGTGAGAGTTTTAAGCTGCTGGGTAGAAGACACAAACCATATCGACTATGTGGGAGTCTAGTAATGTAACCATTACACCATTTGCTGGTCCCGAGTTTATTCTTATATAGAATACAAAATAAGTATTTAAGTCCTTAAAGCCCACAGCAGTTTTGCAATATATTTTTAAGACCAAGTAAAAGTAGAATTATCTGGTCTCTTTTGTGATTTTTATATTACTGAAATATCATCAGTGATATGGAAGGAATTCAAATTTAAGTGAGAGAACTAGAAAGATTGTTTTTGGTGTGTACCTTTTATGATTTAGAGACAGTACTGAAAACCAAGTCGGTTAGGAAGATATATATATATATATATATATATATATATATATATAAAGAATATACTAGAATTAAAAATAGACAGGACTAGAACTTTCAATATCTGACTTCCAGACCAGTAGTTTCCAGTAGCACATATTTTGCAATAATGTAATCATAAAAGAGACCCTATAATCAACATGGAGATTTCTTGAAGTAAGCATCAGTAACAATACTGATAGTGATGGTAACTAACACTGACACCTACTCAGTTCTCACGAAACTGGATTGGAGAAGTACTATTTTATTTTTCATTTTGCAGGTGAAGAAACAAACATGAGCCCATGGTCACGCACATACCAACACTTGTGATGGACAGACTATGGAAACTGGCATTGTGACTTCAGATGTGGAGTTCTTATCTTTGGGTTGGTCTGCTCACTTGAGAATAGACTCTTACTCTGGAAGACGTGCTTTTCATTTCTAGAAATGGTGGGGTTCAAGGTTGGGAAGTTTTCAGATATCAAAAAGTAAATGTAAAATCTCGGAAGCCAGATGAAGACTGTGTTGCTCTTTGAATAATTAAAATATGTTCATGTGCAGGCACATGTTTTATCATGGCTAGAGGCAGAGAAAATAGATAAATGTAGAAGATTAAGAAACAGAGTCACGATGTGAGGGTGTGATTCAGGAGAGACTTTCTCTAGAGAGATGTTAAGGACCGTTTTTCATCTTACAGATAGAACACTAAATAGCTCTTTCAAAAATCTGGTAAAAAGCTATTCTAAAAACATTGAAACATTGAATATCAGGGAGTTTTTTCTTTTTCCTTTTTTATATTTTTGCCATAGGACAAATACACTCACTGAGTGAAAGAGAGAGAGGGAGGGAGGAAGGGAAGGAGAGAGAGAGAAAGAGAGAGAGAGAGGGTGAGTAATCACCCACTAGAGAAGATACCCACATCACATTTCCTTTTCATCCAGTTTCCTCTTGGGATTTTTGGGCACACACTCACCGTGATTTTCAAGCCGCTAGGTCTAAGACTCAAACCATGGTTGGCCATATGAGGTTCAGCGCCTTAACCACCACACCACCTACTGGTCCCTATCAGGTAGATTTTAATGACATGGATATTTATTTTCATCTTAGTTTATTTATGAACCAAGCAAGACATAATTCTGGAAATTTTAATAAACTAAACCCAAAGAAATATTAAAGCATAGAACAAAACAAAATGGAGTAATGGATAGCAACTATATTTACTGATGTTGAATGACCTGTAATATGTTTATGTATCAAAATATAAAAATTATTATATTTAAAATATATGTATAATTTTCTACGTAAGCACTAGCAGAATGTTCTATTTTAATTAGATTTTCTAAAAAGGGAAATTTAGGGATTTATTTAATGTTTAGTATTCATACTACTATATTACGATTATAATTAAAAATAATATTAAAGTGTAGGGCACAGGCACTCAACAGAAAGAGACAGGGGGAAAGTAGGAAATCACCCCCCTCAGAGAGGGATGGCCACTCTTCAAGACAGTCTCCTACATTCTATTCTCAGGGTTTGGGGCATGCATACACATGTGATCTTCAAGCCACTGGGTCTGGGACTTGAACCATGGAGTTGGCTATGTGGGATCCAGTGCCTGAACTTCCATGCCACTTACTGACCATACCAGACAATTCTTTGCTCTTGTGTGCTCCTCATCTCTTAGTGCTGTTCAGCAACTGTTCAACATCTGCTTTGTCGGCTGAACCAGGCAGAAAAGTCATGAAAATGTTTCAGAAAAGCAGCAGGCAGATCTCACTTTTGTGAATCATGCCTCACTGAACTATCTCTGGCAGGTCATTTTTATATTCAACAACTAAGGAGTTATTTCTAATAAAAATACTCAAAGACAGGCATATAAAAGTAATAAAAAAGCTTGAACAGGTGAACAAAAGACCTAAGATTATTTATTAGCTTAAAGGATTTGTATTTATTAATGTTTACTTTGCAACCCTGCTCCAACAGTGAAAAAATATTTTTCTCTTCCTTATTCAGCAGAAAACCTACCCACCAGAACAAAACCCATGTGAGCAGAATAATTATGGAAATCATGTCCCAAAATAACAGCACATGAAAAATTGCACGCCTTCTCATTTTCTCACTATATCCTTCCAACAATTCAGTGAAATCACACATTATCATTCTCGATTTGCCTCAAGAAACTGAGATTCAAGCAAGATTCAGAGATTTGATTCTGGCAAACAATTGAATGAAAATTCAAACTGAGCTCCTTCCTGGCTTAGAACCCATTGACTCAATGAATTCAACAGTATTGTAATTTTTCTCCTGGCCTGGCTGAAAGTGACTTGAGGACAGACAACATATTGTAGAAAAGAACATCAAAATTATGTTGAAAGATGAAATTAAAACATGAGTTTATTTTGGTGTGGAAAAGAAAAGTTGAAATCCATGAAGTTTTTGTATTATATTTGTTTTCCATGAAGTTTTAAAGACCTCTTGTGTAAGCATGTATTGCCCATGGCTATAGAGTACAACCCTTGCACACACAGGTGCTAAGACAACTTGTCTGATCATTAGAAACTATGATTAAAAGTACTAAAGACTAAAAGGAGGGACTGGATGGTATGGCAGCAATGATCCCAATGGTCCTTAAGGCTGCTGGGCCATATCTGGAGAACCCCCTGAGTGTGCAGGTCATGTGTTTCACTATAACCTGGGTTGGCCGATGCTAGGGGTGAATGGCAGCACTGAGACCCTGTCAGAAATGCTGATTCTCTGTCTCTCTGCCTCTCACTCATGAAATAAAGGCACTTAAAAAAAAAAAGACTAAAAGTCATTCTATATAAACTATTATAGCTAGTAGCCAGCTATCCCAACAGATCTTGCATGTACACTTTATTATCTAACTCCTGTTAACACCCTCAAATTTCCTTTTTAATTACATGGAATATTTGTCTTGATTTTAGGCTATGTATACTATTTTAGATATTAAAAACACAATGCCCATATTTAGGTTTAACAGTATTTTAACAAAATAAAAATTTGGGGGGCCAGCAGGTAGCATGGTATTTAAGGTACCGGATTCCTGAATGGCAGACTACAGTTCGAGTCTCAGAGCTAGTGGATTAAAAATCACTCTAGGCTCCTGTTTGTTTATGCTCAAAATCACAGAAGGAAAATGGAAGAGAAGGGATTATGGCATGGACAACCCCTTGGAGGGTTATTTCTCACTTTCTCTCTCTGTCTCTCTCTGGCAAGCACATGAATCCTATGACAAAAACTTAAAAAAAAAATTGTCAAAATTCTAAAACTTTTAGCAAAACATTAAATACAAGTAGTATGTTTTTCATCTAAAATTTTAAACAAAAATTAAGTATAATAAATAATGTAATGAATATATTATTTAAATATAAAAATATTTTCATATACTAAATGGGATCTAGAGGAAAAATGGAGTGTTCTCTTTATTTTAAGTGATATCAAGTTCTATTAAACATGTCTTCATTTGATCTTCCCCAGAAGTCTTGCTTCTTGGTATTCTTTTTGCTAATCCCTGGTATTGTACCACTAAATATCAACAAAAACATTTTATTAATCAAAGGATCATTTTATTCCTTTTGTTTTTATTTTCTAATTTTTTTAAACTTTATACAATACAATATACACATTTGCAGAATTTTTTAATTTTTAATTTTAATTTTTAAAAAATGTGTTCTAAGGCACCGGGGCTTGCTAGAGAGAAACAGAGAGAGAGAGGGAAGGAGATAAAGCACATCCCATAGGGCATGATCATGCCTCAATCCCTTATCCTCCATTTTTCCCTTTGGGATTTTGGGCACATGCACATGCCCAGTGCTTTTTGTAAGCTACCAGGTCAGGTACTCAAACCACACAGTCACCCATATGAGATCCAGCCACCTTAGCCATCAGATTCATGGGCCGGCCCTAGATAGGACATTTACCTGCAGACTCCAAGTTTTCAATTTATTTAAGATGTTTTTTAAATAGTATAATCAGATCGTTGAAGTAAAGAGATGTGGTTTTTAGTTAAAATTTAGCTTAATGTAGGGCGCAGCTGAGATGCCCTGCACTGCAAAGATGTGTGCTCCAGAGGCTGAGACCATACGGGAAGACTGGGTTTATTCCAGTCAAAACTAAAGGCCAGGTTACATTACATACATTACAGTGTGTGACTATAATTCCAGGGACTGGGGAGGCTGAGGTAGGAGTATTGTGACATGGTGAGACACTGCCTTTCTTTTAAATTTTTTTAAATTCACTTCTCAAGCTGAATAGGACCTAGTTTTTTAACAGTTACATACAGTCATGAGTCACTCCATAATGGGACTATATTCCGAGAACTGTGTCATTAGACAATTGTTGTTATGCAAACATCATCGGGTACTTACAGAAACCTAGATGTTACAGTCATATACTTTAAGGAATATGGTATCATCTTATGGGACCACTGCTATACAAATGGCCCATAATTGACCAGTCCGTCTTTCTGTCATGTAAGGCTTTACCTTTAAATATACTGTATTGGGACCAGCAGTTACCGTAATGGCTATGTTGCTGGACTCCCATGTAGTTGACCACGGTTCGAGTCCCAGACCCAGTGGCTTAAACTCACGCCAGGCGTGTGTGCGTGCATGCCCAAGATCCTGAGAGGAGAATGGAGAAGGGATTGCGGCGTGACCATACCCCGGGAAAGTGATTTCTTGTTTTCTGTCTCTATGTCTCTCTCTGTCTGTCTGGCGAGCACATGCGCCCTGTAGCAAAATACTCTCAAAAAAAAAAAAAAAAGAAAGAAAGAAAGAAAAAAATATATACTGTATTGAAAAAAGTATTCAGGAAAATTTTTATATTGGAAAATGTGTCTTAGTAACTAATAAACAGACAAAACATTTAACAGACAAAAAATGAATAGGGGGAACCAGCAGTTAGCATAATGGCTATGTCGCTGGACTCCCACATAGTTGACTGCGGTTCGCGTCCTGGACCTGGTGGCTTAAAACTCATGCCAGGCACATGTGCATGTGTGCCCAAGATCCCGAGAGGAGAATGGAGGAGAAGGGATTGCAGCATGGCCATCCCCACTGGGAGGTGATTTCTCACTTTCTGTCTCTCTGTTTCTCTCTGTCTGTCTGGCGAGCACACGTGCCCTATAGTGTAAACCTCTCCAAAAAAAAAAAGAAAAAGAAAAAAATGAATAGGTATCTGTTGACAATGCTTATGGTAATAATATCTCTGACTTGACTAATACGCACTGTATTCATGCTGGGGAAAGCCATGTTGTACACTATGAAGACGTAAAGTGATTAAATGTAAATTTAAAAAATAAAATAAAATTTATCTTAATAGATATTTTTATAATAAAATAGAATGTGAAGACATAAATCTGTAAAAGTAGAAAAGAATCCATAAAAAGAAAGTTTCTGTGAAAGTGTGTGCATAAAGTAGATTGAGTCTGAGGATTGAATCCAGATGAAGTAGGTTCTGATCCATCTGGAGTTACTTCTCATCAGTTATAACATCACATAAGTTAGTAGGTCAGCCTCCCTCAGGCTTGGCATTTTTATTTCCTAATTTTGGACAATAAGATGTTCTAAATTGATAGATGAATTTGATGTGTGGCTGGTCTTGAATCATTCAATGACAGGTAGATTTCAATCTACTGGTAGTGATGAATAAGAGGAGAATGGTTTTTAAAGCATTCCATCTTTGTACCATTGCTAGAATATAAAACAGGTGATGGACTGGCCCTGGAGATAGTGGGTAATGGAGCCAGATACCTCAAGGCTGACTACAGTTCAAATCCCACCTTTGGCAGCTTGAAAAATACACAGTGGGCACATGTTCTTGTATGTCTGGACCCTAACAGAATGGAGAAATGGAGGAGAAAGGACTCTGGTGTAACCATGCCCTGTTGAGGAGTGTTTTCTCCTCTCTGTCTGTCTCTGCTGAGGGCACCTTCTGGGATTTTAGGAAAAAAAAGTTGTATTGTTGTATTTAAAGATATTTGCACAAATATTATTTCCAGAACTAACTGATAAACAAGAAATGTTCATCCCTACCTAGTAGTTTGTTCTATAAGCTTGAAGTCTTGCCTGTAAAAATGACTGATATTTATTCCCATATACCTAATAATTTAAGGTAATTTTAAAATACTGTATCTCCAGGAATTTATATGTAAATACAGACTGATACAAATATGAACTCAGGAGTTAATCAATTATAGTAGATCTGGATTTATAAGGGAACTAGATATGTAATAAAAGATTACAAAATTAAACAGTTAAAATAATATGTACAGACAGAATCTGCCCTGAAAAGCCCTGAAGTTAATTCTCCCATTATGATCAACATAAACATTATTTTTTTTTTTAAAAAAAGAGGTTTTTGCTATAGGGCATGTGTACTCACTGAGAAACAGAGAGACAGAAAGCAAGAAATCACCCCCCCGGGGCAATGGCCATGCCATGATCCCTTCTCCTCCATTCTCCTCTCGGGATTTTGGTACTTATGCACACGTGTCTGGTGTGAGTTTTAAGCCACCGGGTCTGAGACTTGAACCAAACCACAGTCAACTACTTGAGAGTCCAGCCATGGAAGCATTATGCCATCTGCTGGTCCCAACATTATTTTTTTCTGGTTTTGGTTCCTGTAAAACTATAGAAGGAAAGAGAGTTTGAAGATAAACCACAGGATAATCACAAAGATTAAATCAGGTCAAGTACAAAATCTTAAAAGAGTTCAGAATAGATGGGAGGACTACCATCATTTATATAGAAAAGTGTAACTAAATATAATATTTAGAATTTTTTCACTTTTTTGAACAATAGAATAAGAGGTTATGGCTCTAAATAAAATGTGTGTTTATTGCCTTCAAACATAATTTAGCATATTAGAAAGGTGTAAATTACACTCACAATCACTTATCATTCTAGGACTTCAGGGATTCCTATCAGAGGTATCAAGGCTTATACAGGAGGATTTTTTCATACATGATGGAACAATAACAAAAAAGAAAGTAGATGTATTTTTAAACCAGCTAATTGATAATAATTAAGGGGACACTTTAGATAACACTTTCTTTTCAACTAAATTGTCTTTAGGCTTGTGCGAGAAAAGAGACCATTGAACCAAAGCAGAGGGAGGCAGGGTCCATAGGACACCTGAGTGCATTTCCAGAAAGTATCCTGCCTTCCATGTTGTTGTTCAGTTGTCTGGTTGTGTACATGTTGGGAAAGTGCATCTCAATCAAAAAGCTTTACTTAATCTTGGTAGGACGAGATCCGTTCCACCTAATGCAGTCCACAATGAACAATATAGGCCCAGAGCAGACAGGCTAGAGAGCGGCTATTCCAGGATTAGTCATGCAGTCATTAGCCAACATTAAACATGGCAGGAGAGGAGACCAACAGGGGATCTTCATGGTAAAAACCCAGGTCTTTGGAGCCAGCAGATGCTGTAGTGGTTAAGGCGCTGGAGTCCCACATGGCTGACTGTGGTTCAAGTTTTGGACTTGGCAGCTTGAAAATCACACTGGGCACGTGTGTGTGCATGCTCAAATCCCAGCAGGAGAATAGAGGAGAAGGGATTGTGGTGTGGTTATCCCCTCTGAGGTGGTAATTTCTCACTTTCTTTTTCACTGTCTATCTCTCTGCTTCTCTCTGGTGAGTGCACATGCACTAAAGCAAAAACCTTACATAAATAAATAAATATTCTTATTAAAAAATGAAAAAAAAAAGGGCTTAATAAACTCTGAGAATTTACAGTGGCCAATCCACCTAATGACCATTTGGACATCATGGTCTAAGAAGTAGGAACCACTCAAATTGCTAAGACAATCAAGGACAGGAGGTCAGCAAATTTAAAACAAAGAGAATTGAGACCTGACTGCATTCTATCAGAATAAAGTCCATTGCTCAGCTCACAGCACAGATAGTTCCACAAATGCCTTAATAAGAAGAAATGGGGTTTATTTCAAAACCCTCCTGAACATTTAGACTAACAGCAAGTGAAACATAATAATATTGCTACTAATTTTTAAGCAATCACACAGCGCTACCCCTTTATATACTGTACTTAACTGAGATCATTATTATTGCACCTTGGTGAATTCTGATTTTACTTTATACTATATAAATCTGGTGCTCAGAAAATAAAAAGAACTGTGATTAGAACATTATGTGGATGGGTCCCAGGGCCCCACAGGAAAAGTGGCACTATATTTCTGTGACTTTGCAATATGGGCTATAACATTCTCTACCTCTACATGAAGCCTCACATTCAAAGATCACTCCAGATAATACCAGATAGAAAATAATTTAACTGCTTGGTTGCTACCCGATGAAAGTCAGGATTCTTTATCAGAGAAAAACTAGGTGAGCAGAGTTACAGAACACTGTCTTAATTCGAACTTCAATTTTACAGCAAATTGATACCCATTACACTCAGTAATATATGTTTTAGAAACACGGAAATCCCAAAGTATTATTTTAGCATCGAACAGTTTAGATTTTAATTCTATTATTTTACCAACTTCTAATTCTGTTGCTTCTGTAAATCCCCTTCCTATTTTCTGCTCATCAACCCCTTCACAGTTAGATAGTAGTACTTCTTTTAAAAAGTTGTGAAGACTAAAGCACCATTGCTTGTAAAAGCACCTTACCAGCTAATGTGTATTTGTCAATATAAATTTGGTTCATCCTGATTAAAACATGTGACTAATCTCTACCTAATGAGTTTTCTGTGTGTTGTATATGGGGAGCTCTGGCCTGAGTCTTACTGAAAACATTTTATTTAGATCAGTCTTTCATAATGACGCTGCCAGACAATATATTCACAGTGAGATCCACATTGAGAGGGATAATTAAAAAGAGTCGATTCAAACTTCCTGTTACCTTGTGGTTGTTATTTTACCAAAGAGAGCTAAAGCACACTGAAAAAACAGAGCATTCTCCCAGGAGCAGGAGGAAAGGCAGTGAAAGAAACAATTATGTCTAATTGACTCAGCAGGTGGATAAAACCAGAAAACTGGGCCTAGTAAATAAGAGAGTGCCTTTGGTAGATGAGATGTCTGTTTTTGAGCTTGGGGATGATGAAGAGGGAGATCTGGGGAAACACACTTTGCAAAGAGCACTATTCATTAAGTTACAGTTGTTAGACATAGATGTGAACCTAGATCATTATAATAAAGTCAGAATTAAGATTAAAAACAGTGATCTAAACTAGCATATCCTTGAAGCATAACATATTTCTTAAAAGACTGTAATACAGTGGTGTGTTTTTTTATCAGCTAATCTTAGATATGTAGCAAGGACATACTCTAAGTATAAATGGTTTAAGGATTTGCTTATACATCACCGTATATATGTGTATGTTTAATGAATGCAATTCACACACCCATATCCATAAGAAAGCATCCCCAGTGGGGCATCCCCTACTGTAGTCTGCATTTGAGATCTGGCTCCCTTAGCCATTAGAACATGTGACTGGCCAAAATTTCTCCAGGAATTCTAATGTATTTTCAATGTCATATGAAATAATGCATGCAGAATACTGTAACTGGTATAGAATAAGCCTATAGCACATCATAATTTCACATTTCACTGTAATTTTCTGCAAGAAAGACCATTCTGAAAATTCTACAAGGGTGTGTTTGTGTTCAGGTACTATTCTTACTTCTGTCACCATTACTAACCTTCAGGCTTTCAGAAGAATGTCCTCTATTGAGGTCAGACAATCCTGGAATGGTATTGTCCAGTCAGAAAAGCTTTTTATTGGACTAAACCAATGTAAACAATGTAATTCTTATAATGCTTCATTTATGGGAATGTACTGGGCCCTTTATCAGGGTTATTTCTTCTTTTTTTCTTAGGGAGAGATTTTTGCTATAGGACATGTATGCTTGCCAGAGATACAGAGAGATAGAAAGCAAGAAATCACTCCTCCAGGGGAGAATGGCTATGCCTTCTCCTCAATTCTCCTCTTGGGATTTTGGGCATGGATGCAAACACATCCAGCATGTTTTGAGTTGCTGGGTCCAGGATTCAAACCACAGTACACTATGTGGGAGTCCATTATACCATCTACTGGTCCTTCAATCAGGGCTACTTCTAATAGCAAAAGAGATGTGGTGATCAACACTCAAATAATATTTAGTTTTAGGGACTTCTATAAACTGTAGTTACATACAGGAAAAAAGATAAATTACTAGGAACCACAATATTAAAAGCAACACCCATAGCTTTTGAGTGTTTAAACAGCCATAATACTAATGTTTAGAATCTGTTTACATATAGGTGTGCAGTGGTATAGATACAAAATAACCAGACTGAAATATTTTCACAAATACCTGATGGATCGACACCTACACATACAAACAAAGTCATTACGGGAGGCTATATGATCATTTCAAAGCTATTTTCATTGTTTAACACATTTAGAACTCTTCTTTAAAAACTGAGTCTTAGGCTTAAAATACTGTCCAGTGATGGCATATATATGTTTAACTGATCTTATTAATATTTTTGTTTAAAACTTGTCCAATCTCATATAGAATTGAATATCATAATACTTTTGAATCTCTTGCATTTATAGACTACTTCAAGCTTCATCAATATTTTACATATACGATCATTTTATTTTAAAAAATAAAGTGAACTAACTCAAACCGGCTCAAAAGATAATTCTCTCCTAAGAGTTCATGAAGTCTGTTAAAACATTTATTACTGAAAGAAGCACCGCTAGTGTAAAAGCCAATACTCACCCCAATTTATATTTAATGAAGCTCATTAATTATTATTATTTTTTGTTTCCCTATGCACAATCCTAAGCCCAATACAGTTAGAGAGAAGGAACATTATGCAAGGGTTATAAATGTCAAGAACAAAACGAATATCATGTTTAGTTCAAAGGAACGCAGGAAACATTAGCTGCATGCCTCTGGCATTCCAGGCTTCTCTGGCAAACTACGTTTGGCTTTTCATAAATAGTCTCTGTTGCAACATTTCATCACTGGAATATCCAGATTTAGATGTATAAAAACAAAGGAAAGTATAAATAAAAAATAAATTCTGTTAATTGAGGTTTTCTGATGCCAGAGCCCTTTCAGGAATGACAACCCTGGGGTATTTTTTGGCACGGAAGCCAATGAGTTGGCTTCTTCACTGTCAGAGAGCACGTGACTATTGTTTCTCAGGCTCATCTCTCCAGCCATTGTGTTTTCTTTCCAGCCATTGTGCTTTCTTGTTCTTGTTGTTTCTTTGTTGTTCTTTGTGGGTTCTTTTTTTTTTTTTTTTTTTTTGCTTTTTTTAAGATCTTTTTTTATCATAGAGTGCATGCTCTCATCAAAGAGAGATATAGTAAGAGGGAAAGTGAGAAATCAGCCCCTAGGGGGGATGACCATGCAACAATTCTTTCTCCTCAATTCTCCTCCTAGGATTTTTGACACGTACATATATGTGTCTGGCATGAATTTCAAGCCAGCAGGTATGGCACTCAAAACTGGCTAGCCATGTGGAAGTCTAGGGATCATATTTTCTGAACATTTGCATGTAGTATAACTGGGTAGACATTCAGTATCTATAAGAACCTAGTTGGGAACAACAGAAATTATGTATAAAACAAACAAGAAATCCACATCTTCACGACTGCCTTAAGATGAGAAGATTGCCATAGTTTCTCTGAGCACAGACTGTTTCCCACTTCTAGCACTATAACTAGGGTTTTGACTTTACTACATTATCTATAACTAATTAGGACCTTCACCAAGAGGGAATTAAATATCACTACCCTAAAGATCTGAAACTCAAAGCAGCTCATTCCACTACTGATATTTGTACTTATTTACAGCTCTTTAAGCCAGAGCAAAAATTCTGCCTTGATCCTTTGTCCCTATGATCCTGTTCTAATTGTTTTCTTAAACCGAAGTCATCACAAAGCATATATCACGGATTTTTCTCGCCATTACCTTTCACACAAAGGATTAATATTTTACTCTAAATAGGTTATCTACCTCCTGAAAATGGAGTTTCATACTGCTGAATCTGATTTTCCTGTCTGCACCCCACCTTCTTGTTTAGAAACCTTTTAATTTCCTGGCAGCTCCTCCACATCCACCGCTGAGTGGTAGTGTCACCTAAATCCCATCATAGTGACTGTGGGTTTTTGCTCAACCCAGTGAATACATGAGAAATAAAAATAAAAGTGTTAAGTGACAAGGCACAATGATCAAGCATGATGAGAGGATTTCTCTTGGAAATAGACTTACATCATAGTTGGTGGGAACATAAAGTAGTACAGCCACTGTGGAGAACAATGTGGAGGCTCCTCAGAAACCTAGAAATATGACCCAGTATTCCTATCCAAAAGATAGAAAAACACTCAGTTGGAAAAGCACTTGAACATTTGTGTGTATTGTAGCATTATTCAGTTGCTAGGACATGGAATCAACCCAAATGTCCAAGAACAGATGGGTTGATTGAAAAAATGTGGCACATGTACTCTATGAAATACTACTCAGTCATATAAAACAATGAGACCCTGACATTTGATACAAAGTGGATGAATAGGGAAAAGTCAATGCAAAGGCTCTCAAGCCAGACTATGAAACACAGGCACTGTGTGTCTCTGCTCATTGTTTACTGAATGTCCTACACTCAATAGCAGAAACTGAAAGATTGGAAGATAAAATATCAGGGAGGATAACTATAGATACTAGGGACAGTATGGGAGGAGGTGGGCAATAGAGATGGGAGGGAAAGGATCAGGGAGAAAAATAAAATATTTAATACACACAAAAAATTAAAAGTTAAAAAAAGTAAAAATAAAAGGATAAAATTAATTCTAATAATAAAATATATATAGTCCAATGCATCTAAAACAAACAAACAAACAAATCCTCTCTCAAGAAAAACTTGGGTTATGGGACCAGCAGATGTCTTAATGGTTATATTGCTGGACTCCCATGTAGTTGACCATTGGTTTGAGTCCCAGACCTAGCAGGTTAAAACTCACGCTGGGTGTGTGTGGATGTGTGCCTAGAATCCTGAGAGGAGAATGGAGGAGAAGGAATTGCGGCATGACCATCCTCCCTGGGGGAGGAGGGTAATTTTTCACCTTCTGTCTCTCTGGCAAGCACATATGCACTGTAGCATAAATCTCTCTCTCTAAAATAGAAAAGAAAAACTTGGGTTCCAATTTGGTTGGTAGCCACTTTTTTTTTTTTAATAAATAATTATCACCTTATTTATTTATTTATTTATTTTCAATTTGTTATAGGACATGTACGTTCACAAGAGAGAGACACAGAGAAAGAGAGAAAGAAAGGGAAAGAAAGAGTGAGGACTGAAACCATGCCTGACCATGTGGGAGTCCAGTGCATTTACCACCATACCACCTGCTGGCCACCTTGTAACCACTTTTAATTAAATGGATCCCTTTCTAGATCCCTGACTTCTCTATAGTTGTTAGCTTTCTTTTCTCCCCATCCAAGAGTGCTTATTGCTAGATTTATAAAGAAATGATCACCACCTTATCTCATGACTAGCACAAAGGCAATGCCATAATTCCCAGATTCCAGTTTGCTAGAATCAGACATATACAGAATAAAAGTAAAAGCTGTAAGATCAGTAGGGCAATAAAATACCCAGTTTGGTGATCAAATAGATTATGTTTCAAATCTAGACTTTGCTTTTAAATTAGTGTCATTCTTTCATTTTGATCATGTATTTAATAAAATGTTATTATATATATATTGGTTTTATAAATACTCACTATATGATAGCTATTCTTAATCACAGTTATTAATGTTTGTGGAATAATTAACCTGTGCCTTCTCACAGAGATCAGTAAGACATATTTCACAATAATGATCCTCACATTATAGCTTATACATTGAGGATCCATGACTTCCAGCACATTCTTATATAACACACATGGAAATCAAAACTTAAACAAGCTCCTGGGCCAACAGATGGCATGGAGGTTAAAATGGCTGAATTCCACATGGCCATATGTGGGGTCTGAGTCTCACACCCAGTGGCTTGAAAATCATGCCAGGTATATGTGCGTGTGTGAATCTCAAGAGGGGAATGAAGAAGAGATGGCGGCATGGCCATTCCCTCTAGGGGTGATTTTTCACTTTCCCTCTCTCTATATCTCTTCCTCCATCTCTGGTGAACACATGCTCCCTATAGCAAACTAAAAAACAAAACAACAACAAAAAGCTTTCAAAGAAGTACAAACAATAATCGAATAAATTGTGACTCTATGGTGCCAGAATTTTCACTTTTGCCTCTGTTTGTTCTGCTTTACCAGTCCATTTTTTATAGCCCCCTAAATACTAATTCCTTCCAATGACAATTCCAGAAACAGGCTATATTCTTTAAAAATATGCCACAGTCTAATTTTCATTACATATTTAAAATCTGAACATTTTTAGTTTAAAGACTTCTCACTTGAGGATCAGAATTATAGATTTTGGTCTATGCATAGCTAAACCGTGAATATATTCTAAGACATTTGAGTTTTGTGTACTGAGCTTAGAAACACCTACATCTCTTTTTCTTTGTAGATATTCAAAATAAACTCTGCATGTACAGCTATTTTTTACCATATATTTTTGCACACTGTAGTTCTACTGTGACTCATACTTTTGCAGATGAACATTTCATCTTTCTTTAATTTGAAACACAAAAAAAATGAAAATGTATGGATTTTAGCTGTATCATTTGCTTCTTAATATTAGTTACCAAAAGTCTTGGTTATTTGCATTTTCACATGGTATACCAATTTGAATTTCAAAACCACTCGGGCTACTTTTTCAATAAACATGAAGTTTTATAATACACATCTTTTGAGTTTGGAGGCAGAAAAGAGTGCCATATTTGGGTTCTTACTTAAAAATTAAATATTTAGAAAGGCTTTAAAAAACAAAGAAAACTTCATATGAGAAAGAATTTGAAGACCATATGGTCATGAGATTATAGAATTTATAATTATGTACTTACAAATAGAAATGTCTTTTTAAAAAAGTCAGACAGAAAAAGTGAGAAATCACCCTCCCCTGGGGAAATGGCCATGCCACAATCCCCTCTTCTCTAGTCTCCTCTCAGGATTTTGGGCATACATATAATTGGCACCTAGCATGTTTTCAAGCTACTGAGTTTGATACTTGAACCACAGAGCTGGCCATGTGAGATCCAGTGCCTTAACCACCACACTACATGCTGGTCCTGGTGACTTTTTTAAAATTTACAAAAATGAATATAAAGTCAATAAAAACCATAGCTATTGAGTTATGGAATTAGCATGTCTTAAATCATCAGCAAATTCACCTTCTATGCCTGAAATTTTACAGATAGTTAAAATATATCTAGCATTAAGCATTGCAAGTATAAGAAAAATAATCATAGGGACTAGACAGTGGTTTTATGGTAAAACATGATATTTGGTGAGGCTGCCCCACATGAGAACCTTCTGTTTCACATTAAGAGACATCCTTGAGTATTCTGAGCACATGCATGCCCAAGACCTGGGGCTGACTAAGGATGGAGTTGGTTCATGGCATTAACACCCTTTTGGGAGTGTTGTCTCTCTGTTTATATCTCTCTGTCTCTCTTATTCATGGAAAAATAAACTTAAAAAAAAGAAGAATTGTATTCTGTAGGAAATATGATAGTGCTTATTTACAGAACTGGAAAACAAAATTGAGATGTTATGTAATGTATTCAAAGGCACCCAGGTATTAAGTGCTACTCCAACCCAGATCAAACCAACATCCTCAATGCCAGGGCTTTACATAATCAGAAGCTGAAGCTGTTTTAGCTGGAATCCCATTCTGATTCCTCTATTTTCATTTTAGTGTTTGACTTTGGTAATCTACTGTACATTGTTGGAGTAATGTACCTAAAATTAAACCATCTGTGTGACCATTAAACAATAAACGTAAAACAAATAATAAAACCTAGCTCTACATAAACAAAACTTAGCTATATATAGGCTCTGTAGGCTTGCAGATTCATATTCTTGTGCATCTCTTATTTGGTTCCTTACTTTGGGGATCTCTAGTCATTAGCAGATCAAAAACAGCCAAGTGTACTCATGGAGTTTCAGCTATCAAGCCTGCCAACTTTGGCAGGTATTTTTGTTCATTTTTGTGTTGCGAACAGAAATATGTGAGTTTTAGTGCTTTTATAAAGATAGAGGTTTATTTATGAATTCATGAATCTGGTGACTGGAAAAGTCCAAAGACCTAGGTCTGTAGTATAGTCAATGCAAATGAAGAGCTTCTGCTGGCTTCTGTTATAGCAACAGCTCTATTGAGAGCTAATCTATTTTCATGAGGTCTAAAATTCACCACATCTCACAAGATATCAGCTATCTATTCACCAGTGTTGACTCCATAATGCAATCACTATGAACCAATCACTGCCCATTAGACATCACCTCTTAATATCAAATTTTAAAACATTGGACCAGTAGGAAGTGTGGTAGTTAATGCACTGGATTCCACGTGGCAACTCCACAGTTCAAATCCTAGACCCAGCAGCTTGAAAGACTCGCCAGGCATGTGTGCATGCATGCCCAAAATCCTGAGAGGAGATTGGAGAAGAAGTGATTATGGTGTTACCATCCCTGGGGGGGATGGGGAGATGATTTCTCACATTCCCTTTCTCTCTGGCAAATACATGCACCCCATGGAAAAAAACAAACAAACAAAACAAAACAAAGCACATTAAACCTTGGTGGACTAACAAATTCCAAACCATAATAGTGGGAAATGTAAGTAAGCCATGTTTCTTTTAGTTACTGTGATGCCAACTTTATACTAGTGGAAAAAAGGCTTTGACCTAAACATCAATCTGAGGAAGACATTCTTATATCAGCGAAAGCATGCCTCCAAAATACATACATCACGCCTATTTGTGACATATTCCATGCATTAAACTTGACCACAAATAAAATTTAGCTCAATACAAAACTAAAGAGCTTACAAGTTCTCACAGATGAGAAGAGGTTGACTGGTATGACGCATTAGTATGATGAGTGAACATTATGGTTATAGACAAGCACTCAAGGCAATTCATAAATGTTTAGATACTGATTTAAGGGGGTTATGATAGGATTTTGTTGTTTATGTCTTAACATCTACTAGAAGACAGAAATGCACATGGGGTAAATTAGTTGCATGACAGATTTGTTCACTCACTCGAGTGCAAGTACACTCTTACAAAGAGGGCATTTTTTTTTTGACTCTTTTGAACATTACAGTCTGTTAAATTGGAGAAGACAAATTCAAGTAAACATGCTTTATCTTCTTCGACTTCTATAACCAAACGTTTGGTTTCCAATTCAAACATGAAAGCATGCAGCATTCTGTCTGGAAAAATTTTCCCTA
>NW_006159832.1:1694299-1702751 GCF_000334495.1 Tupaia belangeri chinensis | reverse complement strand
ACTCAGTTAATGGACTCTGTTACTGTAACAGAAAAATAAATTAAGAAAGGAAGACAAAAATAAAGATTTCTATAGTTTTTTTTTTTTTAAAGTAGGAATGCTAAATAAAATAACGCTTTTACTGAAATTTTAACTGTAACCGTTGTGCATAGACCAAATATCTTTACATGAAAGGAGACTGTCGCCGTTGACTTTTTAGCCTTTGATCTTTTCTGTCTTCTTGTTTTAACAATTATTGTATCCTCTTTTCTATCTCTTTTCTTACTGTGGGTTTTCTATAGCCATTTTGTTGTTGTTGTTTGTTAAAACAGGGGGCACTGATTTGGGGTATTCAAATGAACCTAGTAAGATAGAATGAAGAATAATTGTGTCGGAGTGTAAGTATCAGGTGGAAATGAAGACCTATGTGAAAATATGTTAACCAGAATCTTCTCTTCAGATAACTTGAAAAGAAGAATCTAGGCAAAATGTTCTGGGTTGGCAGGGAGACCTGAGAATATGATGCCATTAAAGTGAAAGTTATTAAGGTCCTTCTCCAGCCCTTAAGTGAATCTTGTACTGACAGCATGGGAAATTTATGTTTGTAAAGATGACTAAATTAGGCTCCTAAGTGGTAAAATATTTAACACTGAAATGGAAGTCCTCAAGTTTTAACTGATATTGGAAAGTCTGAAAATCAATTCTGGGCACAGAATTATTAGAAGTGGATATTTATATAACTACAAGGCATGACTACTAGGTCACTAATGCCTTCCATCTCCCATGAGATTTTTTTTAAACTATGTGGAAAAGAGAAATCATATTTCTATAGCTATCACTGAATACAACACCCAGTCTGACCCACCTAGCTACTCCCTGAGGATCTTCTTGTCCTTAGTTGGGATGAGTCATGAGGAGTTAAGTGATGAGAGGGGTGGTGTCCATAAAGGAGCACACTGGATCAGTTACTGGAGAGGAAAGCATGAATGGAATACTTTGTCCCATTGTCTGGAGATAACCAGAGCTGGCATGAAAGGGCTAATGCAGTGCATAATCTCTTACAGTATGAAAAGAGCCCCAGACTGTACTGCACATACCATTATTTTGTGTAACCCTCTTTATTTATTTACTTATTTCTCTCATTAATGAGAAAAAGAAACAGCACTCCCCCCTTACCTGCTCCCAGCAGAATCTTCCCACTGTGACCAACCCCCGGCTTCAGCCAGACCTGGTTCACAGGCATGTTCTTGCTGACCGTGTTCAGGGCAGTCCCTGAATGTGAACCTGCAACCTGTCCATGAGGGTTAGAATGATGCATTTCTGCTGCACCCCGTCTGGCCCCAACATGCAGCAATCTTTTAAGTTTTTTAATGCGAAACCAGCAGAGACTTAGGGAGCTGATTACCCTGATGACCCTGAGCAGGCTTGTCTGAGACACTGACGTATTTACATTGATCTTCTCAGTTCTGTGCTGCTAAGAGAAGCTATCGAGCTTCGTGGGACCTTGGTAACCTTAGAGCATGCAAAAACTCAATCAAGGTTCTAGGAAAATGCAAATGGACATAACAAATCAAGGATGAGTGAAGAGAAGGCTATTCTTTACAGAGTGTGTACTTGGTACCAGTGCATCATGCAAAGTATAACATTTTAACTCTCACAAAAATCCCACAAGTGGAAGTATTACACTGAATTTATAAATAGAGACACTGGCACTTGGAATTAAAGACCTTGTTCATGATCCTAACACACAAAAAGGCCTGGGTATGAACCCACACAGTGACACCACCACTGGCCACACCCTTCTCAGGCATGCCCTAAATTAAGTGTGTAACAATTACATGAAAGACGTACTATACCACAAGTGCTCTAGTGTCTCTCACCCAGCAGATTTAAGGAATGCCCAAGAAGCAGAGAGAACTACCAACATTTTCATATGGACACATTATAAAAATATTAATAAGCTGGTCATGATGCAGTGGAACTGTGAGACAGGAGAAATGTAAACAGTGCACTTGCTCCTGGCAATGGAGTTTGACAGCCTCCTCTAAGCCCCAGTAACTCATCCCTTCTAGCACCTTTCCTTTAAGCAAGAATCTTATTTCACCAATTCCACTCCCTATGGCATTAAAAAATATCCATTCAAGATTTTTATGTTTTCTTCTTTCTTTGTTCCAGAAATAAGTGCTCCTAGAACCATGGTTTATTTTTGTTTCGTTTTGTTTTGGTTTTTACATTTTTGCCAAGAGTGCATGCACTCACCAAACAAAGGGAGACATAAAAAGGAAAGTGAGAAATTGCCCCCCATCCCAGAGGGGATGACCACGCTGCAATCCCTTCTCCTCCATCCTCCTCCTGGGATTTTGAGCACACATGCATACATACCCAGCATGAGTTTCAAGCTACCAGGTTACGGACTTGAAATATGGTCAGCCACGTGGGAGTCCAGCACCTTAACCATCACCCCACCTGCTGGCCCCTAGAATCATGTACATTTTTAAAATACTTCAATGAACTATAATGTTTTATAAAGTGTTTCTAAGTTTGCTTATTTATTTCTTTGACTAGTGAGGCAGAGACAGAAATAGACAAAGAGTGAGACACAGGCACTCCCAAGAAGGTCTTTACTCTAGGATACACTCCCCAGTCTCTTGCTCTAAGCTAGCCTTGGCTCATAGACACGTGCATGCTTGGCACATTCAGGGAGGTCTCTGAACATGAACCTGAAACTTTTGCAGGTGGGACAGTCTTACAGGTGTCATGTTTTAGCACCCTCACCCTCTAAGCTCAATATTTCAGATTAGAGTGGTGGGTGCAGAAAGGGTATTTGTTTAGTAAACTGATAAATACTAACTACGAGGTGGCATCTACTATATTCATCATGCTTCTGGCTGATTTTCTGTTTAACACCACCAAACAGCTCCATTTATTTTATTGGCAGTGAGATGGAAATCGGTGGTTAGTGGCTTATACTTTTAGACAAAATACTTACATTTAGAGACCACTTAAAATATAGGTGTGTAGGGCCAACAGATAGCATAGCAGTTACATTGGTGGACTCCCACATGGTCAATTGCAGTTGGAGTCCCAGATCTGCTGACTTGAAACTCACATGGGCACCTGTGCTTGTGTGCCCAAGATCCAGGGAGGAGAATGGAGGAAAAGGGATTGTGGTGTGGCCATTCCCCTGGAAGGCGATTTTTCACTTTCCCTCTCACTTTCTCTCTCTCTCTTTTTCTCCAGTGAATGCATGCACCCTAAGGCAAAAACCTCTTTAAAGTATATAAATAAATTAATTAAAATAAAATAAAATATAACAATATGTGGCATTTGACACATCAATATTGCTATGATGATGTTTGGATCTTTCTGTAATCTGGGTCTAAATCCAATATAGGATTTTTTTATAATTAAATTGTATCTAGTTTTCTTGAAAACATGAGAAGGGTGTTTAAAGAGACATATTATGATTCATTCATTTTTTAGAACACATGTTCAGCTTTTTCCCCAAACTAGAAACACACACAGATTTGAAATTTAATTCTAAAAGAATGAAGCCTATACAATTCAGATTAGAGAAGATAATTCCAAGAAAATAATAAATCTTTAAATGAAATGATAATAAAATAAGAATAGTTTCTGAAGTATCCCATTTAAGGAATACATTTTTTAAAAAAAATTCTTTAATTTTGCCTATTTTTAAAAGTCTTCACAGCTCGCCTTCTCTTACCAATACCCCACATATGGCAATGCGGAAAGAAATAGAGAGAGCAGGGTTACTCTGGTTACTGAGAAGTCCAACTGCTGAGATAAGTTACTTGTAGTAGTTTTGATGCTGGGCCTTATCATGCTCAATGTGAAAATGGGAAATACCGTATTAGCACAATATGACAACATCTTTGAAATGCTTTGTAAACTGTGTACACTGGACATAAAAATTCTCCCAGTTTCTTTCAGGGTTAGCATGCATCTGGAGTTTTCAAGTGTGGATAATTGGCAAAACCATGGCAAAAAAATAATAATAATAACAAAATGGGCTAGCAGGTGGAATGGTAGAATACTAGATCCTAGATAGCTGACAGATCCAGTGGTTTGAAAAACATGCCAGATACATGTGTATGCATGCCCCAAAATCTCAAAAGTAGAATGGGGGAGAAGAGACTGTTGTGACCATCCCCTGGGCAGGTGATCTCTAACTTTCCCTCTCTTGCTGTCTCTCTCTGATGAATGAACACACCCTATGGCAAAAATCTAAAAAAGAAACAAAAAAGAACAAGAAACGAAAAACGGAATGTAGTTGGAGGTTTACTGACATTAACTGAGATTAGACAGCAGTGAAATTTATGATTGAGGGAACCAGCTCTGAAGTTAGACTGCCTAGATATGATTCCTTGCTCCACAAGTTATTTAATTCTTGATACTTTGGGATAACCATTTGGAAAATATGATTGCAAAAAAACAATTACACAGAAAATTCTTGTAAGAATTCATTGAAAAATGCAATTACATGTAACAGATTAATGTTTAACATACAGTAAATGCTCAAATAACATTATTTGTGGCTAATCTAAGGAAGTCACAAATCCATCCTGCCACTGTTTTTTCATTTCTATAGATGACCTAACATATGATGACATTTCCCCAGGATTTTATGATGGCAAGATACGCAGAAATCTCTGCTTTAAGAGCAGCAAGATACAATCATGTCATAACCTCTGCTCTATTTCTGTGTAGTTCAATTGTGCTTCTATTATCATGTCTAAAATCAATAGTGGTGTGTACTTGTAGAGCTTACAAAATAACAAATTTAGATGCCCGACACCTGCATTTGCATTGTAGAAATGCGAATCCCATTTCTTTTTCTTTGATTTAGACTGAATTTATCTGAGCTCTATGACCAAGGTCTTTGCTCATAGTCTAATACCATGAGTTCAGAGATCAACCCTTTTCCTCAGTCCAGCGTTAGGTAGTTTGTACACTGTGGCTGAATTCCGACACTTAGCTATCTTCCAAAATTTACTGTACTCTACAATTTATTTATTGATGATTCTCTACAATTACGATAGATATTGTTTTCATGGTAATGCGGACAGCATTGTTCAGGTAGTAGCATTTTAAAAGAATCACTATAAATTGGAATTTATTCTGGGAAGAGATGCTATTCTGGCTCTTGGTATTTTCTTTACTAAAAACCATTGACACCTCTTAATCTTCCTTTCAGGCTCCTTTATCTTTCAGTCCTAAGTAACAAAATTCAGTAGTAGCTATGAAATCTGTTTTGCTAAAGAAAAATGTATTCTAAAGATGTATCCTAATGGTGTTTTTAACCTTTTCCTTCATGAACAGCTCAATAGAGATGAAGTTATAGTGAGGGTAAAACCCCTTGATTATTTGTGAGTGTCAAGAGAATTCTGGGGGTGGGGAGGGGCATTTCAAGGGGTTTGTGGGAATATATGAAACTGTATCATATAAAAGAGATAACTTTAGGTCAGATGGTGGCACAGAGGTAAAATGAGACACTCTGCAAGGCAGTCCTAAATGGGAAGGTTCCTGGTTCAGGTCCAGAGACCTCCCAAAGTTCACACTTGCATAGATCCAGAGCTGGCTCAGTCTGGGGGTGGATCTCTGGGCTTCTGGTAAGAGTATTGTCATTTTCTCTCTCTCTCTCTTTCTCTCATCCATGGAAGAAATAAATAAATGAACTTAAAAGAAAAAAGAGGCTTGGTTTTGACTAACAAACATGAGAAATATATATACTTCTAAGAATATCCTAGCTCTGGAAATTTTAAAGCTTAAACTTCAATAGTAATGTTCAGTTTATTTTTCCATTAGACTTGAAATGTAGGGTATTACATAGTATAAATACCCAGATGGAAGAATAATGGCCAATTTATAAAGATATGTCCATATAATTATATTAAGTATAATCTAACTTCCTGGAGTACAATTCAGAATAATGGCTACAGTTTTGCCATCCTGAAAAAAAACAAGAGGTTCCCTACTTATACCCTCTACAGGCAAAGATGTAACCACCATCATGAACCCTGCACTGAGACACAGTGACCGCCTTCATGTACCTAGCCAACACATCAGCCCCAGCAGTGATGCACAGAGCTGAATTCATGGATAGAATTCAGAAGGGCTAGAGTTTGGGGCAGACAGAAAAAAGAGGATGCCTCACATGATATTTAAAATTCTCTTTTTGCTGTGGCTGGAATATTAATGATAGAAATGATACAGAGAAAGTGAGAGCTACAATGTGGTGATTTGGCCCTTCTCAAATGAGAGGCTCAGTGTCAATTTCTAAAAGCATTACATTCTAAGAACCTAAAGGTGAAGACACAGGATTTAAATAGGATTTAAAATTAATTGCTGCATATATTTCAAGTACAAGAAGGAAAGATGGGGATCACAGATAAACCCTGAGTCCCCAAAGCAGAGTTCTTATAAGCCTTCTTACTCTATTCCTATTACAATAGTGCATGGACGCTTGATCCAGGAGAGCCAGGCAGTACTATGTATTTCATTTGTGCCATTTTTTCTTAAAGAGATCGTGTAGAGAAAATGTATGTGCACAATACACATTTAGTGTTGAAGATGTCAGTGGACAGATAGGACATTTTATTTTTAGTTAGAACTTCAGGTTTTTAAGATCTGACATGGTCAACTCCGGGACACATTTAGTTGCATGTCAATAAACTCTCTTGCCTAAGAAGGATTAGATTTTATCAACACCCAAGCTATTGACTATAATGTTGTGTAGGTCAATCCAGCCTTAGTCATCACTTCTCTGTAACACCAGGTGGGGATCAATGTCACCTGAATACACATACACACAGAGAAGGGCTTATCAAGATATTCTTCCAAATGGCAGGAATGTCCTCTCTAGACCAAGCTTTGCCTGGTACTACTATACCTATAGTAGGCTGTATAGAAACTAGAAATTGATGATTAAAAAAACCCTCTACTTGCCCCTTTTATGCACATGGAGTTGAGGAATGGACAGTCACAATCGGTGAAGTGCACGAAAAAGTGAAGAGAGACTTCAGGAGAGAGAAAAAAACAAACAGAGGTGAGTGGAGATCAGAGACCATTGTCCTGTATGATAAAGGGAAGTAGAAGCAAAAAGAATGGAGAAAGAGCACACCTAGGTGGCTGATGGTTTCCCGCTTTCTGACAACCTTTCAATTTTCTGTGTAGAAATCTAACCCCTTGGATCTGTGTAGGTTCATGCATCTGGGAACAACTTCATCACTAGGTCTATAAATATAAAATTCTGGATTTTAATTTTTTTAGGAGAGAATTTTGCTATAGGGTACATCACTTGCTGGAGAGACAGAGAGAGACAGAGAGACAGAAGGAAAGTGAGAAACACCCCCCAGGGGGATGGCCACACCACAATCCCTTCTCTGTTCTTCTCTTGGGATCTTGGACATGCACACACAAGCACCCAGCATGAGATTTAAACCACCAAGTCCAGGACTCGAACCACAGTCAACTACATGGGAGTCCAGCAAAGTAACCATTACACCATCTCCTGGACCCTAAAATTGTGGATCTTGAACAAGCCGAACAGTGAGCCACATTTCCTAACCACAGTGTTTGGTCCAGAGAAGAACCAATAACCAAATACCACAGGATTGTGTGGGTTCCTCTGAAAAACATACATTCCCTCTTTTCTACTAGAAATTAACCCAAGGAGACCTAACGCTGGACCTCTAACAACGATTTCAAGCCATCATGAGGCTCGAACTCATCTAAAAGTGGAACCAAAGTATAGCCATGGTGGCACCAGTGGGAGGGCACAGTTGCATGGTGGCCAAGGCTGCATGGGGAAGCAGGTCAGGTTCCTGGTCCAACCTAAACCCTATAGTCTTTGCTGGCTGGGAGGCTGAGTGGGAGGATCACGTGAACCTCCATAAAAAATACCTACCCCTCTCTTTCTACTCTCTTCCCTTTGTCCCTCATCTCATTTTTTCAATTGAAACTAACACAAAATGGTTTGCTAAGAAATGGAAAGATAAAAGAGAAACTAGTCCCTAATGCCATTAAATAAGCCAATAGGTCAAGTACTTCTGAAACCAGAACTTCCTGTCATATCCATAGTTTCATTTGCTCAAAATTTTACTTTAGAGGTTAGACAGTATCTTGGCAGTAATGCACCTGATCCCACATGGGATCATCCTGGATGCATGTCAGGTGCACACCTATGGGCCCATGCTCCAAACTGGTTGATACTGGGGGGTGGATCTGTATGGAGGCCCTGTTTGGGATGGGGGAGGGAGGTCTTTCTCTCAGGATAAATAAACTAAAATTTAATTTTTTTTTAAATTTTAATCCAGTTTTAATGGAATTCTCTCAGATTGATCTAGAAAACCCTATTGGATATACTCTTAAACACACACACGCGCACGCATGCACACACACACACACACACACATATATATGTATATTAAATATTTAAATATGCATTTAG
>NW_006159832.1:1690431-1694268 GCF_000334495.1 Tupaia belangeri chinensis | reverse complement strand
TTTCTTTTACTTTCAATGGGCAAGTAGGTGGCATGGTGGATAAGGCATTGAACTCCCACATGGCTGACTGCAGTTCAAGTATTGGACTTGGCAGCTTACTTTCTCACTTTCTCTCTCTCTCTCTCTCTCTGGTCAAATTAAAAAATAATAATAATAAATAAAATTAAATCTATTTTTTAAAAAAGCAGATGGATTATTTAGTTTCTTTTTATGGACTTCCTTGTTTTTCTTTTTTTAATGCAAAATGCTTAAACATATGTTCATTACATTGTATATCTGAAAAGCTAAAACAGAATCTTACCTTACTAGATGATTGTTCGGGTTTTAATACTAGTTTTGAGTTTTTCTGACTGGAAATTTCTTTCTTTACGTTCCTTAAAAGAATCTTCCTTCCCTTCTTTCTGTCTTAATTCCCCACAGATATTTATGTAATAAATATAACTAGCCAGACATCAAACTAGATACTAAGTGTATAACTGAAAATAATACACCATGAAAACATCCCCCCTATACACCCACTATAAAAATGCAGGGTCCCCAAGAGCTCTCAGATCCTTAAAATAGTCCACTAGCAACAAGTAATTTGATTTTTTCAAATGAACACTCAAATTTTAATTCTAGGGACATTTAGTCTTTGCACATCTACTCAATATTCAACAGTGGTACATCAAATCAGTCTATCTTTGAACTCATCAGCCGTTTTGAATATTCTTCATGTTCTATTCCCGTCCCTTCAGCAGTTGCTGTTGCCATCGTTCTGCAAGTGCTCACACACCTTCAGCCATGCACCACACTCCACAGTTGTCAGCATCTCTGTGCAAGGAGCTTTTCCACAGAGTCTCTTACAACACTCTTATTGTTCCTAATCTGTCATAATTATGTGGAAGACTCGATGTAAAGTCAACGGGTTCAGAACCAAAAGGAACACTTCTAGAAAGTGCTGCAAAGGACAGTACTCGATTTCACAACTGCCCATTGGTACACGGTAGCTCCTCAGCCTGTACCATGCATTCCAGCCATGTCTACAATGCTCAAAGTAACCAAGAACTCATGAGGCTAAATTGTATTAGGTCTCTCAGGAGAACTTTTACCACATATTTGCTCTGTGCCCTCTGCCAGCATATTTAGGTCTATATAGGATATCAAGTGATTAAAAATGTATGTAACTTTCATATATATGTAATTTTTTTTCAAATTTTTGCCATAGGGTATGTGACCTTGCCAGAGAGAGACAAAGAGAGGGAAAGTGACAAGTCACCCACCCGGGGAGATGGCCACACAGCAATTTCTTCTCCTTTATTCTCTTCTTGGGATTTTAGGCATGCATGGATATCCACTCAGCATGTTTTTACAAGCCACTGGCCCCAACACTTGAAAGGCCACAGTTGGCCATGGGCGATCCAACACCTTCACCACCATGCTAACTAGCCCAGCACATACATAGTTTTTTTATCATTGCATAATATGCCATTCAAGGATCTAATTGGAAAATATTATGTAGGTACTGGTATACACAACTTTTTTTTTTGCCATATTAGAAATATAGCAAAACATGGGGCTGGCAGGTGGCATGGTGGTCAAGGACTCTGGATTCCCACATGGCCAACCATGGTTTGTGTCCCAGACATGAAGGCTTGCTTTCTCACTTTCTCTCTTTCTCTCTCTCACTCTATGCCCCTCTGACCAAATTGAGAATAAGTAAATAAATAAATAAATAAAGTTAAGTAAAATGATTCTTTGAAAATATGAAATATAGCAAAACAACGAAAACAGGTAAGGCAATTTCTTTAACATTAAAAGCCCTATAGCATTTAGTAAGGACCAGTGACTAATGATTAAATGTGGTACCATAGGTAAAAATTTCAAATTAATATTCCTTCCTATTTATGAGGCTTGAGTTTGTGTCTATTTTAGTCTGGGAAAATAGATCATATTTTATTAATTGATAATACAGGAGAGGCATTTCGCACTGTTGTACACTTAATCACGACAGCATTACCATGTTGAAAGATAGTATAGTAAGTTCATTTCAAAAGACAGCAACGTTGCAGATTTCCTATTCTTCCTTGCCTTCCCTCCTTTAACTCTCAGTCCCTTCCCTGCAGTCTCTTACTCATCTATCCCATATACCTATGCTGAGTAATAATTGTCAGCTTGAGAAAAATATGTCTATCATTTGATGATACGAAGTTAACTCATTAGTTCAGGACACTGTATATGACTGTATTTTTTCTCCAAGACAAATAAAGCACTAAGAATAGCTGTCGGGCCTGCCAGTGGCATGATGTTGAAGGTGGTTAGATCCCACATGGCCAACAGTAAGATTTGAGTCTCAGACCTAGTAGCTTAAGAATCATACCAGGCTCATGTGTGCACGTTTCCAAAATTCCAAAAGGAAGGAGAAATGAAGACGAATTGCAGCATAACCGTTCCCCATAGTGGGGGTGAGGAGAGGCGCTTTCTCATTTCCTTTCTCTCTGTCTCGCTTTCTCTGGCTCTCTCCAGAGAGCACATGCTCCCTCAGGCCAAAAACATAAAGAAAGAAAAGAATTGCTGATAAGAGTAATTTTGATTTCTATGCTTAGTAAAAGCAAGTATATACAACTGAAGACTAAAAGCTTCCTTATTAAGGAGAAAAAAAAAATGGATTGTGAGGGAAACTTTCAGTTTAGCATCTCTGAGAAAATCTTTCTATGGCAGATCATGGTCAGTGGTCTCGGAAGTACTTAGCAGTCCCAGACTGGGAAAAACTCTGCTGATTAGGAGTTTGTTAATAAGGATGTTCAGGTTAGCATGTCTGACTAATAAAAACGTTGTACAAGCTAATGTTCATGGGAAAATGAACTGGAATCCCTATTAGGAAAAAGTTTACTAAAAAGGCTTAGAAGAGCCTTAAAAACTACTTCCATGCTCTTGGAAATTATTTGCTTAATGTTGGATTTATATATTTTCTCCAAATCCCTTCATGAAGGTAAGCCAGATGGAAAGTTTTTCCTAATGTTTTCTTCTCCAATAGTCAAATTCAATCTTAGTATGCTATTTTTGATTATTAAAAATATATTATTCTTACATATTTTTACATATCATGTGGATTATTTTGATCACATTTTTTTGCCAAGAACATTTGGGAAAACAAATCCCATCGTACATACAAGGCTTACCATCTAAATTCTTGCAATTGTTCAATTTTCATTCTGAAAACTCATTGGTCCTTCCTCATATACAGGAAACTTTTCTAATATCCTCATTTGAAAATCAAGACATCAAATTTGATTATTTTATTTACCGCATCCCTTAAAACAACGTTTTCTCATTGTCCTTTGTTGTTGTTGTTGTTACAAGAGGGTGCATGTACTTACTAGAGAGAGAAATAAAGCACCCCCAATCGGCATGGTCATGCCACAATACTTTCTTCTCCATTTTCTCCATCTTGTCAGCATTTTGGGTGTGCACATGCACATTCAGCCAGCATTGTTTTTTTCAAGCCATTGAGGATGAGATTCAATACATAGCCAGCCATGTGGAAACCAAATCCCTTAACCACCAAGCCACAGGGCTTGTTTCTCATTGCTCTTAATAGCCAGGTCACAATGAGAGATAAGTCTCTATATTCTCTGCCTCCTGCTTTCCTCTCAAGCTCAATCTCTAATTCCCTCTGACACTCCCACTTATATCTTGGGAGATTCTTTCCATTCTCTTGTCCCTCAAATTCCTCTGACTTGTTAGCCATGGCAGGTGCTGCTCCTTCATGAGGAATAACTCCACCATTTCCACCTACTTGGCTCTCCTAACTCTTTTTTTTTTTTTGAATCATTTTATTTAACTTTATTTACTTAT
>NW_006159832.1:1638861-1689915 GCF_000334495.1 Tupaia belangeri chinensis | reverse complement strand
CGCCATTTCCACCTACTTGGCTCTCCTAACTCTTTTTTTTTTTTTTTTGAATCATTTTATTTAACTTTATTTACTTATTTATTCTAGTTTGACCAGAGAGTGAGAGAGAGAGGGGAAGTGAGAAAGCTACCAGGTCAAAGACTCAAATCACAGTTGGCCATGTGAGATTCCATAGCCTCTAAACACCATGCCACCTGCTGACCCCTGGCTCTCCTAACTCTTACAGGTTAATTTGCCTTAAAGGCACGTTGGATGGTATTTGCTCAAGGAAAACAATCACAACAAAAATCTGACCAGATCACTGAAGATTTTAAATGCCATGTCAAACCTTGAATACTCTAAAGCACTTTGAGCAGAAGCATTCTATGTTTCCCATCATAATTTAGGAAATCTTACCCCATAAAACTTTGAGTCAAGTGATGAGTACAGATATTAGAAGTCAAGGAGCTGGGACCAGCAATTGGCATAATGTCTATGTCCCTGGACTCCCATGTAGTCGACTGCAGTTCGAGTTCCAGACTGGGTGGCTAAAATTCACCCCAGATGCATGTGCGTGCGTGTCTAAGGTTCTGAGAGGAGAATAGAGGAGAAGGGATTGAAGCGTGACCATCTCCCTTTGGGGGTGATTTTTTGCTTTCTATAGCAATAAAAACTCTCCAAAAAAAAAAAAATATCAAGGAGCCAAAGCTGGAAGCTAGTCACTTAGAATGGTGGGAAGGGATGGATACTATCATCCCCACCACGGGGCTGAAAGAAGAAAGAGAAAGGATGATAGCAACTTGGGTAGAAGAGTCAAAAGAGGGATGTGAAAATTTAAGTGCATGTGTGCACTCAAGGATTTTACAGTCTTTATACAAAAGAACAGTAAGGAGCTGGGCAACATTAGTAGTGGGGAAATAAAAACAAGAACAGAAAATAATTGAAAATGAGTTATATGACTGGTGGCGATGCTATCACATGTGGAAAGCATAACCAGCACAGGCATTGACGTCTTCAATCAACATCAACACACCAAACTCATTTTTAGATCTACTGTGCCAAAATATACTTGTTAATTTTAATTTTATTTATTTATTATTTATTTATGTATTTCGATTTGACCAAAGAGGAACACAGTGAGAGAAAGAGGGAAAGTGATAAAATAAGCCACCAGATCTGGTACTTGAACCGCGGTTGGCCATGTGGGAGTCCAGCGCTCCTAACCACCATTCCACCTGCCGGCCCCTGTGCCATGATTTTCTTAAGCCACATTTAAAATTCTCTATTTATTTGAACAATGCAACGAACATTTGCATCTCTAGCAGGAAAATCTAGAATAAGTGAGGAAAATACGGAAACTAATTATCTGTGGTGAACAGAGGTCCGTAGTTCCAGGAGAGGACATGTACTCCAGTATCCCTCGGTTACCTTGGTACTCAAAGATGCTTTCAGGTACTCTGAGTACAATTCAGAAATCGCACTAAGTACTGCACCGAGGTGAGAGTTCTGTAAATTAAGCCCAAATGAGCTATAAATGGAGCCAGGAGGTGTTGCTATCATAGAAAGGTAGACTGAAAATACTGTTGCTAAGGGCTTTTCAGACAATCCCTACTTAATATCATGTTATTCCTTTTAAATTGTTCCAATGGCTCATAAAGCAAAAACAGAACAAATACAAACACAAAACATAAACACAGTTAAGGGTGAGACTTCAGATATTTACAAAATAACACTCGTCATAACACAGGGAATTACAGAGGCCAGTAAGATAATATGGAAAGATACATAACCTAACAATGTAAAACTCCGTCATGGTAGTTGGCATAAAGGAGGGAAGAAAATGCCTGAAAGAATAGGTCAGGCTTTCTCTGGTTGTTCCAAAAGGCTTCAAGAAAATGCATCATTTGCTCTGAGCTCAAAGGATGGACCAGCTGGACAATTTGGCAGAGGTCATTCCAGGAATGGGAAAGTGCAAATGACCCTCAGCCATCACAGGCCTCTCAACTTGGCTACACTACAGACATGGTTCTTCCTGACTCTAGTCCTCTGACATCCTTTTTTTAGGACATTTACTTTCAAAATCTTGTATCTAAAATTAGTAATTTTTTTATAATTATTTATTTTTAGATTTTTGCCATTAGGCACATGCACATGCCAGAGAGACAGAGACGGTAAGAGGGAAAGTAAGAAATCATCACCCAGGGAGGATGGCCACACCTGAATCCCTTCTCCTCCATTCTCCTACTGGGATCTTGGGCATGCATGCACACACACCTGGCTTGAGTTTAAAGCTGCTGAATCTGGGACTCGAACCACGGTCAGCCATGTGAGAATCCAGTGCCTTAACCACGCCACTTGCTGGCCCCACATTTGTAACTATTTTTGTTTGATCAGCATCTCTCCAATTCATTCTCAGCTCCTGTGAGTTCAACATTTTTTTTTTTTTAAGACAGAGTCTCGCCATATTGCTAGCTGGATTCTTTTTTTAGGTCTATGTCACACAGGCTAGCCTCAAGCTAGTGAATCTCCTGCCTCAGCTTCCTGAGTTGCTGGGATGACGGGCATATGCCATCATGCTCTGCCTTTAGGTTGGACCAGAATCTAGCAAGGGTCTCCCATATAGTCCAATAGTCCCAGCCTGCAGAGCACAATGCTTTAGCAGCGCTTGCCAGATGGGCCATGAGTTTAGTTTTTGTTTGTTTGTTTGTTTTTTAAGTTCATTTATTTCCTCCATGAGAGAGAGAGAGAGAAAGACACAGGCACACCTAGCAGGGTATGGCACCTCCATCTATTCCCGCACCCAGCATGTGCAGGGACACCTCAGTATGTGAACCTGGGACCTTTCCCTGTAGCATCGGCATCATGCAAACTTATATTACCATTGGGCCACCACAGCGGCTTCAATGGCTCCATATACAAATGATTTATTGCAGTATTTGTCCTTTTGTGCCTGGCATGTGTAACTAAAAGTGTTATCTTTTTTCTACATTTTCTCTCACATTTTTCATTTTTTGTCTTTTTGATAACAGTCATTCTAGCATGCATTCTATTAATAAATTCATTCTGTTCCTTTCAGATATGAATAACTTTTATAAGGGCTTGTGAATTTTATGACATAGGACTGTCATTCATTGAGTTGGGCACGTTCCCTAAGAAAGAGCCTCATCACAGTAGACAATGTCCTTGTTCCCTGCTCTCTATGAGAAGGGAGGGGCCCAACTTCCACGGACACAAACGGACAGACACAGATGGTGTAATCCCGGAAAAGAAAATTTGAAAATTCAATGAGCCACAATGTTAATGAGCCACATTGCATTCCCTTCTCCTCCTTTCTGCTCTTAGGATTTTGGGCACATACGTACATCTACCTGGTCTCAGTTTCAGGCTGTCAGATCTGGGGCTCGAACCATGGTTAACCATGTGAGAGACCATTGCTTTAACCATTATGCCACCTGCTGGCCCTCAAGTTCTCTTTGATGGAAGTACGAAAGGACTGGACGCCTGGGAGAGTATGGCAGAAAGAGGCAACTGGAGCTCCATGGATGCTTTAGGTCTGGGAGTGTGGCTGGGTGGAGGGGCAGGACAGAGTGGCCTGACTGCCTGATCCTGAGGCCATTTTAACACCACACTAAGTATCTTTTGTCTTATTCTATAAGGAAAGGAGGTTATCAGGAAATTCTCAAGTCTATGTGTGCTGGGATGCAGTGAGACTAGAATCAAAGATTAATGCAGAACATTTTGTAGGCACAACCTTCTGGGCAGGTAACTGACTGCAACTCACACAATTAGGACAGGTTTTAAAGAAGATAAAATTAATCATTTGCTTTATTATCATGATATGTTTCAGCTTGTCTGAAAATTATTTCTTAAGACCATTACAACAATTATCCTGCATTTGCCTTTGTAGCAGCTCAGAGTATGACTGGAATAAACCAAATAAAAGTTAGCATCATTTAATTCATTTATTTCTAGAACTGAGGAATCAAGATTCTACTTCAAAGACCAAGAAGAAAAAGAACCTCTAACTACTAAATGAAGTTCATGTTTTTAAAAAATCCATACAATTCCCAAATATCAAAATATTCCAAGAGAGAAGAGAGAGACCTTGGAAGATTATGATGAGAAACTATTGAGGGACCAACAAATGGCATATTGGTTATATCACTGGACTCCCACATAGTCACCCATGGTTCAAGTCCTGGACCCAACAGCTTAAAAGTCATACCAGGTGCATGTGTGTATATATCCAAGATCCCAAGAGAAAAATGGAGGAAAAGGGATTGCAGGATGGCCATCTCTCTAGGGGGCAGATGATTTCTCACATTCTGTCTCTCTGTCTCCCTGGTAACCACATGACACCTATAGCAAAAATCTCTCTTAAAAAAAAAAAAAGAAAGAAAAGAAACCATAGACATCAAAATTATTTACAGATAACAGAAACATTTCTTTGAAAAACTCTAGTAATGAAAACACATCCTTAAATGGGATAAGTATAAATAAATATATAAAATAAATATTTTAATAAATGCCAATACCAAGTGTTAAGAAAAACATAAAAATATAGATTGTATGACAAAAAGGTATAAAATATCAAGGAATAAATGTATAAAGACATGTACTCAGTGATTTGAAAAAAAGTATACCTTTTTTTTTTTTTTTTGAGGGGTTTTTGCTATAGGGGGCTCGCCAGACAGCCAGAGAGAGACAGAGAGACAGAAAGCGAGAAATCACCCCCCAGGGGGGATGGCCACACCACAATCCCTTCTCCTCCATTCTCCTCGCGGGATCTTGGGCACGCACGCACACGCGCCCGGCATGAGTTTTAAGCCACCGGGTCCGGGACTCGAGCCGCGGTTGACTACATGGGAGTCCAGTGATATAGCCATTACGCTAACTGCTGGTCCCAAAAAAAGTATACCTTAAACATTAATAAAATTACACTGCTGGGCATGAAAGATCTGAAAAAAAACTAGAGATTCATAAAGTGTTCCTAAATTATAATTTTTCCAAAGGAATCATAAATTCAAAGTAATCATAGTCAAAATCTTAAAGTATTTTGTCTTGTGATAGTGTATATGTGCACAGAAAGAGAGGGAGAGAAGCAACTTCAACAGTCTCTTCGTGGTGCAATCCTTCTACCCCCGCCCTCCAGCTTGTCAGGTCTGGGACATGTGCACACACACCAAGTGTGTTTTCAGTCCAACCTGGGGACCTAGATCCATGTGTACCATGTGGTTTCCAGCACTGTTACTGACTGTGCTAAAAGTCAAAAAGTATTCTAATTTTTAAGAGAGTAATTTTGTAAAAGAAAGGAAAACTTTACAACATATAAATATTTTTCATTAATAAGTACAAAATGGAAAATAACTTAGTACTGGTATGCCAACAGATAAATTAGTATTTGATAACTAGTAACAGACAAGTTAAGGGAGAAAAAATCCTCAAAATTATACTGAATCATATATGAAGAAATGGTTCTTGAATGAAAAGTGATTGAAAATGGCTGAAATTTTGGGAGAAAAATATAAGTCTCCCTGCACATACCAAAATAATTGTGAAAAAAAATTAAAAGAATTAATTGAAGCTTAAATGTAACAGTATATGTGTAATATCATGATGATGACGTCATTAGCAGAAACTCAAAAGTAGAAACTGAGAGGAAAAAAAAAAACATTTTGGCTGTCTAAAATTATAAGCAACTTCTGTGTATCCCAGGCAGCATAAATAAAATGAAAAAGTAAAGCATAAACTCACACCAAAAGAAATATGTGCAAGCTTCCTGGTTCTCTCATTTCCATTTGCATTTCCAGCAAGCAGCATGGACTGGTGGGGTCGGAGGTCAGAGCTTGCATTCCCAGGCTTTGTCTTGGCTTTTCTTCCCACCAGGCATTGAGTTGGCAATGGCTGATTGCTCCAGCACAAGCTCCTCTTGGCCCTTCTTCCCACTGGCCTTGAAGGTCTCAGTGGTTTGCTGGAACAACTCCTTACTCCTGCGGTCCACGGGGGTGATAAGGAGCCTCGACATTACCAGTCCTGGTATACCTCACCATGCTCCCCTGTTGCCGTATCCCTGCCTGTATTTGCACACAGTCCTTGTGTTATTCAACATTCTTAAGTTAATCACTTAGAATGCCAACCCCTGCTGCCCATCCCTTCTTCTGGAACTTGACCAATTCAATACATGAGAAATATAGTTTAATGAGGTTACCTATTTAATGATGACTGAGAAATAAATAAGATAAAAAGGTAAAAAAAAAAAAAAGGAACAGTGAGATGACAAGTGATAGCGCTGATATGGTGGACCAATTCACAAATTATAAGTTGGTTAATAAGTCTATGAAAGATGTTCAACATTATGAATATTAAAAACATAATCAGGCCAGCAAGCAGTGTGGAGGTTAAAGTGGCAGCAAGCAGCATGGACTGGTGGGGTCGGAGGTCAGAGCTTGCATTCCCAGGCTTTGTCTTGGCTTTTCTTCCCACCAGGCATTGAGTTGGCAATGGCTGATTGCTCCAGCACAAGCTCCTCTTGGCCCTTCTTCCCACTGGCCTTGAAGGTCTCAGTGGTTTGCTGGAACAACTCCTTACTCCTGCGGTCCACGGGGGTGATAAGGAGCCTCGACATTACCAGTCCTGGTATACCTCACCATGCTCCCCTGTTGCCGTATCCCTGCCTGTATTTGCACACAGTCCTTGTGTTATTCAACATTCTTAAGTTAATCACTTAGAATGCCAACCCCTGCTGCCCATCCCTTCTTCTGGAACTTGACCAATTCAATACATGAGAAATATAGTTTAATGAGGTTACCTATTTAATGATGACTGAGAAATAAATAAGATAAAAAGGTAAAAAAAAAAAAAGGAACAGTGAGATGACAAGTGATAGCGCTGATATGGTGGACCAATTCACAAATTATAAGTTGGTTAATAAGTCTATGAAAGATGTTCAACATTATGAATATTAAAAACATAATCAGGCCAGCAAGCAGTGTGGAGGTTAAAGTGGCTGGATCCCAACTTCAAGGTTTAAGAGCCAGACCTGACAGTTTGAAAATCACATCGGGTGCCTGTGCATGTGTGCCCAAAATTCTGAGAGAAGAATGGAGAAGAAGGGATTGAGGCATGGCCATCCCCCCAAGGGATGCGTTCTCAATTTCTCTCTCTCTCTCTCTCTCTGTCTTTCTGTGGTGAGCACTAGCACCCTATCACAAAATAAATAAATAAATAACAATTTTAAAAAATCAAACAAGGTATAAGTATATTCCTATTTAACTGTATAAAATGTTCTTAAAAATGATATAATTTGGGGGCATTAACAACAAACATAGGACTTCATTTTCACTGCTTTAGGAAGAATAAATTAGGACATTTCTTGGAAAAATGTGGTACTATGTGTCAAATGGCTTTGTATTTTGACCCATAAATTTCATTTCTAGGACTGTGTACCAAGTTTTTTTTTTTAATTAAAATATTCATGAGGTACATCTGAGGATGTTTTTTGAGCATCATATATTATTTTTTCAGGAGAGATTTTTGCTATAGGACATGTGCACTCACAAGAAAGACAGAGACAGAGAGACAGAAAGCTAGAAATCACCCCCCAGGGGGGATGGCCATGCCGTAATCCCTTCTCCTCCTTTCTCCTCTCAGAATCTTGGGCATGCACACACATGTGCCCAGTGTGAGCTTAAGCCACCAGGTCTGGGACTCCAACCGTAGTCAGCTATGTGGAAGTCCAGTGACATAGCCATTATGCCAACTGCTGGCCCCTTGAGCATCACATATTTTGATTTGTGTAGTGAACAAAACCAAATATACAACAGATCTGGATTGATAAAATAAATTATACATCCTACTTTCAAAAAAGGTACACACATCTAGCAAGAGAACAATAGAGAGGCAGGACGTTAGTGAGAAACAGAGATGGCTTATTACCTGTTGGTGATGACATGTATAGTATTCTCAATGGGATTGGTCTGAGAAGTATTTCATGATGGGCAAAGTCTTTTTACAAGCAAAATGAGAAATAGCGATTTACTGTTTTAAAAAAATAATTAGAATAATAATAATAATGATTAGGGAAAACATAGAAAAGATATTGAATGTTGAAGCAGGGAGAATAATGTCTCTGTCTTGACTGACATGTATGGCATTCCCTTTTGAAAAAGCAATGTAATATACTGTAAAGTTATATATAATCCAATGTAATATAAAGAAGATTATCATGATAATAAAAAAAAGTGAAAAAAAAAAGGTACACACATCTTAAATACCCACACACTTCAAGGATTTTTTTTTCCACTTTTTTCTAGCATAGAAAAATGTTTGGAAGAAAATAAATTAAAATGATAACAGTGATTTTCACTGGATCATAGAAAATGGAATATTCGTTTTTTTCTCACAAAAACTATATATTTTTTATACAACTGTTTATAATATTAAAAAGGGAATTTAAAAAATTAATAACCCTTTGTCTTAGGTTTTATTCCCCAGAAATACATGCTAAGAGCAGTTTTCTTGTGAGAGTGACTTTTTTTACGTGTATTTATATATTTCTTTCACAAGTGAGAGAGATAGAGAGACACATATATAGAGAGAGACATCACTCCCAACAGGTAGGGTCACAAAGCTGCAGTCCGTCCCTGGCCTGAGCCTATCCCTGGATCATGACACGTGTGTGTCTCACATAAACAGAGAGGTCTCTGAATGTGAAACTATAACCTCCCCGCCATGGGTCAGCCTCAAAAGCACTGCATTTCACCACAGCCCCACTAACTGGCCTGAGAACTCTATGTTGAAAGTGGTCTCTGATAAAACCCTTTAGTGTTTGGAAATAGGGAAAGTAAGAAAGCCAAAAAAGGTACAAAGCCACAGAGGTGCCTTTGGCACAATCTGCCAGGGAACGGTGAAATCTCAGATCAGCTGAGCAAGGAGCTAGGTCCCTACTCCACAGCTGCCGATCAGCCTGAACCGCATCACTGGGGGCTTCAGACAAGGGTTGGTGGGATGGGCTCATGGGAGGGTACGGCTGGTGGGATGAACTATGGCCTCAACTTAGTTCTTAGTGGAAACCTCAACTTAGTTCTTAGCATTGAATTTTCACTGTGAACTAATCACAGAGATTCCGTCACACCTGAAACAAATCTTTTGAAGGTCATCTTCCAAACCTGGCCACCTCTCTTTAGTTCTCTCTCAAGTTGTGAATGAGAAGCAAAACTGCTGAGTCTTGGTCCTTTATGTCTCATATCCACAATGTGATAGATACTTTAGAAGCAAAATGAATGAATCGAAACATCTGTAATTATAATCCATGAGAATAAAGAAAAAAAAAGAAAGCAGCATACATTTTATGCCTCATACCTTAAATAAATGTCTTGCTTCAGACAGTCTGTGCCCTTTTCTGAGGGCTTCATCTCTTTGCTAGACCTGAGTGCAACCACCATGGGGACTGGTATATGATTTGGCAGCATTTTCAAATCATCTTCAATTTCAAAAGCAAGTGTGAAGTTGCACAGACTAAGAGGGTGGAAGCCGAGGAAGGCAAGCTGTAAACTGCTGTGGCTGCCAGAACCCAACATGTAACAGGAGATTAAGTGGAAACGCTACACTCTCCCTGTGGGTCGGATCTCAGCCAGTCAGTCACACGGACTGGGCCCAGAGCATCCAAGGGCTTTTATTTCTTAGGAGTAGGACACAGGGCATTCCTTAATGCGATTCTAAGGGAGTGCAGTTACTAGGACAGAAATATATCTCTTTCAAGAGTTACCTTTTTCCCCCCATATTTCAATCACCATGGTCAATATCTATAGGTGGCGTTACTATATTAAGGATTTCGAGGTCCACCTTTGACCTGCACCAAAGTTCTTAGCTTGTCTAACTTGAGAGTGTTGTCCTTTTACACAAGTTAGCCCAAAACTCTTTACTGTTATGCAAAAAACCTACTCAGAAATAAGTACAGAAATCTTTAAGATAAAAAAATAGTATATAGAAAATATATATAATACATATATAATGTATATAATTAAATATATAAATATATATATGTATTTATTTTTCCTAAACCCAAAATCTTTTCCTTAATTCTATTCCAAATTTTATAGTGTGCGTGTGTGTGTTTCTAGGGTCTGGGTTTTGATTTTTTGGGGCAGCTATCATAAGTGGAATGGTTTTCTGGATATCTTTTCAACTAGTATGTTATTGAAATACAGAAATGTTATTGATTTTTGTGTGTTGACATTACGTTCTGCAAATTTGCTGAGTTTGTTTATCAGTTCTAAGAGTTTTTGGGGGGAGTCCTCAGGGTTTTCTATACATAGATTGTGTTGTCTGCAAACAGGGACAACTTGACTTCCTCCCTTCCAATTTGGATGCAATGTTTTTCTTATCTTGCCCACTTACTAGAGCCAAGACTTCCAGTGCTATTTCGAGTGAGAGAGGAGAGAGTGGCACTCTCCCTTGTCTTTTTCCAGATCATAAAGGAAAAACTCAACTTTTTACTTTTCAGGAAGTTATTGGCTATGAATTTTTCACATATGGCCTTTATTGTATATAGGTTTCTCTATATATACCTAATTTGTTGTGATTTTTTTTATCATGACAGTATGTTGAATTTTATCAAATATTTTTTCTGTGTCTATTTAGATGATGTTTATTATAATTTATTGCAAATTTTGAAATACCTAGGGTTTTCTTTTGGGGGGGGGAGAAATTTTTGCTATAGAGAAGGTGTGCTTGCCAGAGAGACAGAGACAGGGAGATAGACAGAAATCCTCCTCTTCCCACCCAGAATGGATGGCCAAACCACAACCCTTTTCCTTCCATTCTCCTCTCAGGATCTTAGACACACACACACACACACACACACACACACAAGTATCTGGAGTGAGTTTCAGGTCACTGGGTCCAGGACTCAATCATGAAAGTCCAGTGACGTAACCATTATGACATCTGCTAGTCCCGAAGAGAGAGTTTTAAATGTCCCTCAACAAAAACAAATGTCTGAGATTATAGATATCCTAAGTACTCTGGTTTTCTCATAACATATTATATACATGTATTAAAACATTACAGTGTGAAGCCAGCAGCTGTCGTGGTGGTTAAGAGCACTGGACTCCCGCATGGCCAACCATGGTTCAAGTCCTGGACCTGGCTGCTTGGTTTCTCACTTTCTCTTTCTCTCTTGCTCTCTCACTCTCTCACTCTGTCCCTCTCTGGTCAAAATTAAAATAAACAAACAAACAAACAAAGTTAAATAAAATAATTATTTAAAAAAACATTATACTACATCTCATACATATGAGACATAATTATTGTGAGTAATTAATTTTTTTTAATAAAAAGAAAGGGGAAAAATCAAGGTGTAAACTGGCAGGTATCCTTTTCTATGATGACAAAGGATAGAATCACTTTTTCAGATATCTAAACTCGGCCAGGCCAGCACATTTTATGGGTGGGTACTAGTGTAAGATGGTATTCCCACTATTACTCAAGGTAATTTCTACGGTTTTTGAAATTTATTTACTTATTAGTTCCAGAAAGTGAGAGAGATGGAGAGAAAGACAGAGACTGAGCCTCCAACTGGATCTGGCAGAGATCCATATCCAGCCTCAACCACCCCCAGGTCATAGACTCCCACGTGCCCAGTATACTCAGAGAGGCCTCCAGACAGAAATCTAGAATCTTCCCAGTGAGTCAACCTCATGAAGCAATGTGCTTTACCACTGTGCCACTATCCAGACTTGGTCATTTTACATTTTTTTTTCTTCTATTCACAATAGAGAACATGTGCATGCATACAACAGGAGGAGAGAGAGAAAGCACCCCCCAGTGGGGACTGGTAATACCACAATCCTTCTTTCTCCAATTCTCCACCCCATCAGGATGCTGGGCATGCATACAGTCATCAGGTGTCTTGCCTCAGAGACTGGGATTCAAACCCCAGTGAGCCACGTGGGATCCAGCTTCCTCACACAGTGCTTAATGGCTCTACTAATGGGCTGGCCTGGCATTTCTACCTTTTTTTTATCATCCTTTCTTTTACATTTACCGTGTCTATAATTGAAGCAATATTCTGAATTTAGTTCCCTTGGGTAGAAATATGATAGGAACTCAAATATTTGCAAAGGTAAGCATCTGGCCTTGTCTGAGCACAATGACAGCTAGGGAATCTTAGTTGTCCACAACCAGTTTTAAGAGTGTCTGGAGGAATTTCAAAACCAAAGGTCAATTGAACAGAGGAACTCATTTAGATCACTTATGCTGAAGTACACGATGTTCATTTTGCATCAACAAAGAACTGGTTTGTGCTAATGTTCTTTCTTTCTTTTGCTATTACACTGCCTCAGTTGGAGTTTTATGGGTCCTGTTTGACCCCCAAGCTATCACAGATCATCTAACTAGGAACAACTAAAATATGTGCATGTGTACATACATGTGTGTAGGGATGGCAAAGAACATCTTTGTAGGTAATTTAACTTCAGAGATTAATTTTTACAAGTGTTACCACCTCATAGTGGGATCCAAAATCAAACAGTAAAAGCAAAGCAATAAAAATAACATACAGTTTAAGAAAGGAGAGATGCTGAATTTCCAAGCAACTTGAAAATTTATCATTTCAAATTGCAGTTTAAGAAGAGCTTATAATGATTTTTCTTAATGTTTTTTCTTTGATTTTTTTTTCCCCTATAGGGCTCTTGCACTCAGCAGAGACACAGAGAGAGACATAAAGTAAGAAATTACCCTCCTCACACACGCACAAGGGGAATGGCCACACCATAATCCCTTCTCCTCTATTCTCCTCTTGGGATTTTGGGCACACACACACATACACCAGTGTGAGTTTCAAGCCACCAGGTCCAGCATTCTTAACTGTAGTTAGCCATGTGGGAGTTCAGTGCCTTAACCACTGTGTTACCTGCTGGTCCCTGGTTTTCCTTATGTTTAATTCACACCGTCTGTAGATCCTATAAGTTTCTAGGCCTAGATGTGCCTGCTTCTGATAACTGTAATGCCTTATTAATATTGAAAAAGGATTATTTTTCTAATTTTGATATTTTCTTCCAAAGAGAAAGTTTAATATTTGAACAAACTTCTATTATTGTACTTAGCTTTGCTTCCTGGTATATGAAAATATGTGATTTCATCAGGAGGGGGCAACCTGAGCTACACTTAATTCTTAAAAAGCATAATATGTTCCTGCAGATACAAAACCAATGAGGCCCACATGTTTCCCAATTGTGTGACATCAACCACTGGAGAGACACACAATCAAGTGATCTGAGTACCAGCTTATGCTATAAATTCTATTTTCAGAATCCTTATATTATTAGAGTTGGCTCGAAAATCACCAGATGTCATTTTTTTTCCTATGCCAACTCCAATTCAATAAAAAGAGATCTTGATATTATCTACCTACCATAAAAGAAAGTGTATTTTCTTAGTTTTATTTGTGAGATCTTATGAGTTTTGATTGTTGCCTATAAAATGGACTACTCCCTAATATTAGCTAATTATTAATGTACATTAAGATGATTCTGGTTGCTTTACAAAGTCGAGAGAAATCCAAACTTTTGAAACTAAATTTATGGTGGATAGTTTACTCAGCAATGTTTCCCAGAAAGCATTTATAGAGTTTATTCCCTGAGTATACAATAAAGAATTTATAGAAGTAGTTCTTGGAATATAAACTAGGTCTTCTTTAATATTGACTAGTAGTGACTTAATATAAGTTATAAAAATATTCAATATATATTAATCTCTTTTCTTTCATAGAATCTTCTGGGAAGGGGTTTTTATCTTGAAGGGAGAATAAGCTTAGGGATCAGACAGCCATAAAAAGCATATGATTCAATTGGTTCCTTTATAGATCTTAATTACCGAAGACATCTGCCTCTTGATCCCCCTAAAACAAAGACAAGTGAGAATTTATTTTTGTAATAAAATTAAGCTCATTTCCCATTTTGACTGAATCAGTAGATTCTAATAATCTTTTAAAATACTAATATAATTTTTTTCATAGCATGTTATTGGGATTTTTATAGTGTTTGTCATTGTTAGTGCTTTATATTAGATCTCAGTCACCTCATAGAATCTCCTTGCCAAAATAACCATATCTGTGGTTCGGTTTTGTTATGTAAATTAAATGAAAGTATTGTGAGAACAGCTTGAGAAAGTCATGAGCACACAATTAGTGCCTTAAATATGATGGACATTCACACAGCCCAAGTCTTCGCTGGGTGACTCATAAGTCAAGGCACCACACTTGTTTGTCCTCACACATTGGAGAGCCCCACCTCCTGAACACCAACCAAACAGTCGCAGGAGGTGGGTCATGTGTCCTTGTTACTTGTGCAACTGTTCAACTTATATATAAAATGAGGAGAAACCATTTTATAAGTCAGAACTAGAGATCTCTCAATTCTGAATGGAAATTTAAAAATGCACGATATTCAGACCAGATTTAACAGAATGAGTTGAAATGTATCTTCTAAGGTTCTACAATATGGGTGCCTAAGCATTGAAGCTGGAAATGGAACAGAAGAGCAGCAATCAATAATTAGGGAAAGCTCATGTTGTGGGATATGGAGAGATTAAAAATGGAATACAGAATCAATTGTTTTTTTTATACAAGTATTTTATGAAGACATGGCTCTCATCTCTCTTTGAAAAAATTGACTGGGTTGATTGCCAGTTACATACTGTTTTCAGTGTAAATGAGATATCTTTACATTTTAAGAATGAATTCCTGACTTACTTTTATATTACCACCAGGAAAAAAGAAAGAAAGAAAGAAAGAGAGAGAGAAAGAAAGAGAGAGAGAGAAAGAGAGAGAGAAAGAAAGAGAGAGAGAGAAAGAGAGAGAGAAAGAAAGAGAGAGAGAGAAAGAGAGAGAGAAAGAAAGAGAGAGAGAGAAAGAGAGAGAGAAAGAAAGAGAGAGAGAGAAAGAGAGAGAGAAAGAAAGAAAGAAAGAAAAAATAGGAATGAGAGAACTAGGTGAGGAGGAAGGAGAATACAGGAATAGAGGAAGGGAAGAAATGAGGCCTTTGGGCCAGCCTGTGGGGTGGTGGTTAAGGCACTTGGGTTTCACATGGCAACAGCACATTCTGAGTCCTCTGAACATGCATGGCACTTGGCAAATGTGTATGTGTGTCCAAAGTTCTTAAAGGAGAGAGAAATAAAGAAGAAGGGATTGTGGCATGACCACATCCCATAGAAAGCGCTTTCTTGCTTTCCCTTTATCTCTCTCCAGCAAAGACCTTTAGCAGATAAAAAGAAAAGTAAAAAAAAATGAGGCCTTCGAAAAATGGAAGGAAGGAAGGAAGGAAGGAGAGAGACAAGGGAGAGAGGGGAGAAGGAAGACAGGAAGAGACAATATTACAAAGAGATTTACCAACCAAACTGCAAAACTAGTCATGTATCCATACATTGTATCAATATGTTTACTTTGTGAAACACAGTCAAGAGATGTCTTGGAAGTTTTTTGTGTGTGTGTTTGTTTGTTTGTGATTTACATGATATAATTCGTTTCGAAGAATCCTAATATGATGTCTGAGCTCTTTGGACAAATACAGAGAATAGCTCATTATCAAATATATTATGTAAGCAGTCTTTCTCTAGATGTGCTTCTCTAAAACATTAACCAGTTCAAATAGCAAGATCAACAATTAAAAGAGATACAAACTTAAAATCAATTTCTGCTTCCTGGTCCACATAGGTGGAGTAATTTTGCCTCTGGAAGAAGGCAGAATGAGAAGGGAAAAAAGCTTTATTGTAAAGCAGCTCAAATTCAGAGATTGTTTAAGGTACCCAACTATCAAAGGCATAGTATGAAACTGACATACAAAATTAGGTATAGACTAGACTCTGCTGTGATGTTTATTTATTTTTTTCTGGACATTAGCTTACTTGTTTGTAGAGTGAAGTAATATCTGAGATTCCTCTAGAACTCAGATTGTATTTCAAGAATATTTGTGCATTGTGTCTTCTCTCTTATGATATATTTAGCATATCCTTTGTATTATATATAATATGCTTTACTTTATGTAACTGCCAAATGTCCTTTGAAAATTAAGGAGCACTTTGCCAATTTGTGGTCTTATTCTTACTGAGTTCTACTGTGATAAATCATTTCTTGTTCTTTAGGTGACTAAGTCCTTGCTTAATATAGCCAGGAGCCTAGTGGGTTGAAAAGTCGGAATTCAGAAGTCTGCCAGCGTCATCCTGGTGCTGTGAATTACACTCTGCTATACTCTTCTGATCATATCATTTAACCTTTCCCTCTCACTTGTCTTAGATTTGAAATGGAGATGAAGATACCCAGCCAAACTCGAGAAAATGCTGCATATATTACACTCTTTAGTGCTTGTGAAGCGTTTTTAATAACATCAATTATTTTAAATATAATAATTTGCATGCAGATAACAAAACTGACCTAATAAGGAATCATTTTATAATCTGTTCAAATTTCTGACCCTGTCATAGTCCTTAGCTGAATAAAAGATAATTTGAGGAGGATACTTACAAGATGACACATAGCCCTAGAACATGGAAAACTCAAGAATACAAACTCACTCTAGGATACAGCATAGATGCCATTATATAAATTAGAAATTTAACCAGTAATATTGACTAAAATGGGATGGCTAGCAGTCCTCAGATATATAAATAGGAGTCTTTGCTAGATATAGTTTAATCACCAAGCTTGTGTTTTCTCCACACTAATTAAATATCCAACAAAAGAATTAACTGAGTCCTTCTGACAAAAGAGATGGTGAGGGGACCAGCAGTTGGCATAATGTATATATTGCTTGACTTCCATGTAGTCAACCACATTTCAAGTCCCAGACCCAGCGGCTTAAACTCGAGCCAGACACATGTGCTTACATGCCCAAGATCCTGAGAGGAGAACGGAGGAGAAGGGATTGTGGTGTGGCCATCACCCCTGGGGGGTGATTCTCGCTTTCTGTCTGTCTATCTCTGTCTTTCTAATGAGCACACACACCCTATAGCAAAAACCTTTAAAAAAAAAAAGAATGGTGAAATGATAGAACCTTGGATTTCTAGCATGATTTATCCACCCACAATCTCTAATTTTGAAATGAGTCCACAAAACATTAGGTTATCTAACTTTGTAAAAGTTTCTAGAAAGTCATGACTCAATTCATGTGGATAAAGGCAATCAGTTATTGAACACCCTCCATTTCTCCTGGTGAAATTTCACAGTAGCTTACCAAAGATTGAGGCAGGCTCCCATGAGGCTAAGTACCCTGACTACAGTCATGCTGGATTCTAGCAATGGAGGAGCCCGATCCAGTGGGGCCCCAGGATCTGTTTGAGCCTTTGACCTTTGAGCACAGCTAGAAGAAATGGAAACAATGAGACCATTTTTTCCTACATGTGAGAATTTTAAAAAGCATAATAAAACCAAAAATAATGGAGATGGTTTCTGCATTGGAATGGCCAATTTATTTAGTTTGCAAGGACAAGCCCAGGTACATAATTCAAAGCAAAACATCTGGTGTGTATTTCAAAAATAATTTAAATATTTCACTATGCTCGAGAAAAAATATTCCTTACCATAACAATTTAATACATGTCTTTTCTTCACAAAACAATGTTGGCTACATTAATTTTTTTGAGAGAAATTTTTGCTTTAGGGCACATGCCTAAAGAGGAAAGGATAACCATACCACAATCCCTTCTTCTACATTTTCCTTCCAGGATCTTGAGCACACACACACACACCTGGCATGAGTTATAAGCTGCTGGGTCCAGGACTTGTAGTCGACCATGTGGGAGTAGAGCACCTTAACCACTATGTCTCTGCTGGCTTCAGCCATATTAGTTTTTATTAGTAAGACAGCATTAGACAATTTGATCATATATACATGAGCATGGAACTGAGGATTTCAGTATGAAACTAGCCCAGAAGGGGGGATGCAACAGGTAAGATCACTTACATAATCAGTATGAAACTAGCCCAGAAGGGGGGGATGGAAAAGGTAAGATCACTTACATAATTGGAAGATCCCAGTGCAAAATGGAAACAAGCAAACCACTGCTCAGAGTTATTAAGAGTTTCAATATAGGATGGGACCAGCAGTTAGCATAATGGCTATGTCGCTGGACTCCCATGTAGTCGACCATGGTTTGAGTCCTGGATCTGGTGGCTTAAACTCATGCCATGCGCATGTACGTTCATGCCCAAGATCCCTAGAGGAGAAAGGAGAAGAAGGGATTGTGGCGTGGCCATCCCCCCTGGGAGGTGATTTCTCATTTTCTATCTCACTGTCTCTCTCTCTCTGTCTGGCGAGTGCACGCACCCTATAGCAAAAAAAAAAAAAAAAAATCTCTAAACAAACAAACAAAAGAATAGACCTCATTATTCAAGAACATGAGAAACCAACAAAATCTTGTTTATATACTTAGGGGACATTCTACACTTCCTGTTGCTGAGTCATTGTATAAAAAGTTTTACTTTCTAGTCAGAAAAATGAATACAGACTTCCTACCAGTGGCTGCCAAATCAAACAGGGAACCAAACAGATGGATCTTATTTCCAGTAAAAGTAGTTACAGCTATTAATTCAGGGGCAGCTGTTGGCTCCATTCAAGATGAATACATATCTTGCTAGGATTTAAATTCATAGATATTATTCTTGGGAAAAAAATACAGATTCTATAAAGGAGCAAATTCTCAAAGCAGGGCAGAAAGAATCAATTTATTTGGTTGTATGTATTAATATTATTTTACACCTATATCAAGAGTTTTCAGTGTATCACCATGGGATGGAACAATTATGTCTAAAATGTATCAATATTTTAAGCAGTTTAATATAATTTAAATTTCCAAACATTATCTTCAAACTAAGACTATTGCATGTATAAATTATAAATGAGACTCAGCAGGTTGCCATTCAACATGACTTAGAAACCCAAGTTTAGTTTCACTCTTGAATAGGAGGGATTAAGGTTAGAGTCCAATCTCTATTCCAGACTAAAGTACATTTGTAGTCTGCAATAGAAACAAAATGCAGGCCACATATGCAATGATAAATTCTCTATTGGATATATTTTTTAAAAGCAAAAATAACAGGGGACCAGCAGTTAGCGGAATGGCTATGTTGCTGGACTCCCACGTAATCCACCATGGTTTGTGTCCTGGACCCAGTGGCTTAAAACTCACGCCGGGCGTGTGTGCGTGCGTGCCCAAGATTCGGAGAGGAGAATGGAGGAGAAGGGATTGCGGCGTGGCCATCCCCCCTGGGGGGCGATTTCTTACTTTCTTTCTCTCTGTCTGTCTGTCTGTCTGGTGAGCGCACGCACCCTAGAGAAAAAACCTCTCAAAAAAAAAAAAAAAGTAAAAATAAACAGGTAAAATTGAATTTAATATCATTTAGTCTAATATCCTCAAAATATGTGAGATTTCATCAGGTAATCAATTTAAAAACATAGTAAGATATTTCACATTCATTTTCTTATGGTCAGTTTTTGAAACCTAGTAGGCATTTTACATTCATTTTCTTAAGGTCAGTTTCTGAAACCTAGAACACATTTTAGTTTAGACTAGCTATATGAATACACTACAACGACCTATGCAAGTGACTGTCAATTTGACCAGCACACATCAGTTTAATTTTATTGCCAACTCAATAAAGCAGTGTTTGAGTGATGCTGGATCCACATGGATGATCTTGTGTTTGATTTCCCTGTCGACCTGTACACACCGCATGCACCCATGATTCTGGTTGGCAGAGAAGGCTGGAGATGGGATATATAGCATGAGACCCTGTTGAAGGTGCTGCTCAATCTCTTTTACTCTCATAAAGAAATAAATAAACATAAAAATTGAAATTCAAGTTTAGTCACTTGCCAAATGTGTGAGTCTAATCTAGTGCCTCATTTCTCCATCAGTTTCCTGCTTCATAAATGAGATAACAGTATTTTTCTTACAATATTGTTGTAAGTGGTTACAACAGGGAATAGCCTACTGTAAACATTATTTAAAAACGTTGGTTAGTATAATTGATCAAGTAAGTACTTCAGTAGTCTTTACAAACACAAAACTTTACTTCAGTGTTTGAGCCTTATCATATGTTATAGTTTTGAAATAGTTTAATCTAAATATTAAAGAACTGAGTAATATTAACTCACATGTATTCCCTGTACTTAAGTTTTTAGATTTATCTTTTCTATAAAATGATTTTGCTTATATGTAAAATTCAAATTGCTTTTCTAATAGTCAAAGCATTGCTCGAATTATTATTTTCTTTCTTAAATAACCAATTCAATATTTTTCATTTTTCCTTTTGGTAATTTACCCCATAGCAATTAGTAATTTGATTACGCTTTCAAACATACTTTGCAAGGCAACTAACTGTAAGCCATTTTTGGCTTTACTTCACAGTATCTCCTGATGTATGTCTGAAGTGATCATTTGACAACTGTCTATACCACTTAGTGGGACTGGAGGAAAATATGCAGATAATAAAATTTTAAACTGCACACATAATTTACTAGCATCTTTACACTGCTCCGTTAGCTAATGAGAATCAGTCAACTGAAAGTTTTCACAATTTACATGTAACAATGTGTTTATCCTGAAGAAACTAAAGAGGCCTGAGAAAATGCCTTGCATATCACTGATATGTTAACTAGTCAATTACAGAAAGAGTGAAGATGAGACTTCAATAAATTAATTCATAGAGATTAAGTGATTCATATTAAAATAATAAGACCCTGTAGTCTAGATCACATAAAATTAAATTGCTCTATCTCCTGCAATATAAGATTCAAAGGTAGGATAAAATAGGTCTAATATTAAAAACACTGAGGGTAAAGGCATATTTGTTCTGAGAGTCTAATTTTCTGTACTATCCCACCCAGTGAAATGTAGACCACACTTAAAGGATTAATCAGATTCTATCGGTACAGTGACTTGACCATTGCAGAGAAAGGTGCTATGTAAATGAAAAGCATTTTTATGACAACACATAAAAGATGAAGTGAGAAAAATAAGACTCCCGTGGCATCAACAATCACTGCCTCATTAATTTCTTCTTATGTCTAGAAAGTCGTGAAGCACAAGGTCGAATAAGAGAACTGTAGATAATTTGATTTGTATTGAATTTCAAATTAATCTCTTTAAGTAAAAACATAGAGGCCCTTATATTAACTAAAAATTCTGACTCTGATCAGTAAAATTCATTCTTTCAAACTACTTTGAATATTAGCCTGCTATAATTTTAATCAGGAGTATTAGAATTTTAAAAATATATGTTGAATCATAGTAAATTGTTATTTGATCATTTTTGCTCTAGAGTAACACAATCTTGTCAAAATTAGAGGAATTATGACAATATATCAGTGCTTCAAACAAACGTGATTTTCATGTTGTAGTCTAAATTTAAATGCCTTAGTGTATTTAGTGTCTAATATTTACTTCAACATATCCATGAGGCTTTAATAGGCAGGTTATTTTTTTAGAGAGATTTTTGCACATGAACTCACTGGAGAGACACACAGAGAGAAAGTGAGCAATCCTTTCTCCTCCATTCTCCTCTCAGGATTTTGGGCATATACTCATGTGTACCTGGCATTGAGTTTCAAACCTTTGGATCTTGGACTCAAACTGTGGTCAGCCATGTGAGTCTAGCACCTCAACCATTATGCAACCTGCTAGCCCCTGGACCTTTTTATTTTTTTTTTTAAGTTGAATGAAATTTTATTAGCTCATTCAGTTAAAGAAGCAAAGAAAAGATTTGTACTCTTTCATTTCTTTGCTTTTTAGACATCTTTCCAATATACAGTTTATTTTAAGAATATGGTTTTTAAATACCAAGTTTTGCAGAGAAATACGGAAAAAAAGATGTTTTTTTTTTTTTCTCTAAGCACAGTGAGATTATTACCACAGGTGTCATATATATATATATATATATTCTCCAATGAACTGACTGTTTCATAGAACTTTCTGATAGGGAGGGCCTGTAGGTTAAGTCATGGAAATACATACTGGTTTTTACAAATAAGTAAAATAAAGTAAAAACTTCCTTTTATAATACAAAGCCATGAACTAACAACATTTTATATGTCCTGTCATTTGTACAGCACTGACTTTGACATCATCAAAAATCCCTACATAGCTGAATAGTCGTCATCAGCAATGAGAAGGCAACCAATCATCTCCTCAATGAACCTCTCTGGCTCCTTCTCATGTATCAACAGGGTAAACACAGCTGTCCGTTCACAGCCTCCCTTCATCTCCACGTGAGCCCCAACCATAGGCAAAGTCTGTGCTTCACAGATGGACAACTCCGAGTGTGAGGGAGTTATCGCCTTCCTCTTTGGGATAGTGGCTGCTTCCCATCAAAGACAGACACTTCCAGTCTCTTTTCATCTAAATCGAATGTACATGAAATCGTTCCACAGATCCTTACAAAAAAGATTCCTAATATACTCTATATACACTAGTCTATTAAAGAAATACAATGTAAATGAGCCTACAAAAATAAAAATATTACTTTAAAAATTGTTTTTCTTTCTTAAGGTAACAAGAAAAAAAGTTTTTAAGTTTTTTTTTTTTTTTTTTAGTTTTCAGTTTGCTATAGGGTGCCTGTGCTCACTGGAGAGACAGAGGAAGAGACAGAAAGTAAGAAACCACTCCTTGGTCGGGGGGAAGACCGCATCACAATCCCTTCTCCTCCATTCTCCTCTCTGGATTTTGTGCACACAAGCGCAAGCTCCCAGTGTGAGTTTTAAATGGCCAGGTCTAGACCTTTAAGCGTGGTTGACTACAAGAGAGTACAGCACAGTAACCACTATGCCATCTGCTGGTCCCTCTTGTGCATTTTCATATAGACCATTAAGAGAAGATAACATATTTCTAACATACCACTTTTATAAGGAAGTTATTACCATTGAAGTGTTATCAGTATGTTTATAATATCCTTGAAAGCCAGGTAATATTACTTTTGTCAGTATATAGCGACATTAAATTATGCATTTCCTGACAAAATCTAAGAATGAATGATTCCACAAAAAAATAGCCTTGTCTGATTTATCTGTCAAAACCCACATCAACATTGGTTTTTACAGGAAAAAGAAACAACAACAAAATATAAGCCCATTTTTAACAGATGTAGATATTTATGCATGATTTACATAGTGGAGAAAAACTACTTCTAAAAATATGTTAAGCTCTCTCTAAGTCACTGCCAAAGTTTCATTGATTAATTCATAGTCTGAAAGAAATACTGCATATTTTGGTCTCAGGAATATATTCAGAAAGAAAATGTGCTTAGAAAAATCAAGCATGAAAAGCTAATATATTTCTGTTAAAAATAAATAAATTATTCTCACCTATTTCCTATGCTATGAAAAGAAATAAAAGTCGCTAAGACTCTGGGAAAAAAAATACAAAGAACGCAAAAGTGCCACTAGCCCTATTTTAAAATAAAAGTCTGATTTTTATGCTTACAAATATGATTTCAGCTTACAAATATGTTTTCTATATATTTCTTAGATACAACAGAGTTTCTAAAATTAAATATCAGAAGCTTTTTGATTTTCTCTTTATCCTAATCATAATGAATAAACACCGGTGAAATTGTTAGCTCTTCCCAGAAACCCTAGAGAAACTTGTTCATCAAAGTTCAAATCCCGGGTGAACATCTTTGCCATATTTCTAAAAGGGTCTCTAGAGTCGTAATAACTTCAATTTACACATTGCAAAAGAGAATGACACACAGCTGAGAGATTCAAGAATCCTTAGTAATTCAAGGTGAAAACAAGCTAGATAAACCCCCGACATGTAGCCTTTGAGAAAATGCATTTTAGAGTAACCATATTGTTGCTTGAAAATGTCTCAGGTTGTTCCTGAATTTCATCACATGTAAAAATAATTCTAGGCGAACTTACAGTACTCGCAGGTCTTTTATCCCCTTCACGTTTATATTATCAAAGTATAACTCTCGCTTAGGAGAATATTTACAAATAGGTCAATCCACCTTGTCTAGATTTCTTAAATGTTTGTAATTACGTATTATTGTTTAAAGGATTAAATAATGATCAAATACTAACAATAATTTTAAAATAAAGGATTGTCTAATTGTTTAACACTACTCTGTATTTCTTCATTATATTTCAATGGGAAAGTAATATATGGTGTCAAAGAAACCTTTAGAAAATCATTTAAAAAAAAACCTTTTAGTCATGTACATTAAGACTTCAATCTATTTCCTGAAATATATAATAAATTATCTGGAAATCATGGGAAAATTAGATCTATGGTATTTTCAAAATCATAACTGTTATTTAAACCTTTGCTAGGCAAATGATAAATTATTATTAACCAATATTCATCAAGAGTTTTCTATGGGCTAAATATTACTATGAGATTTAATATGTATAGGAAAATAAAACAGATAATCTCAGCTTACATAAATATATCCTGTATCAAAAAGACTTCAGAAAGTTCATAGGACAATGAAATGAAAAATATGACTTTAATTTGGTGCAAACAAATTTCAAAAATCCAGGTATAATTTCTTTATAATATATACTTTCCATGAACATTTTGAAGGCTTCTTACATATATTCACTATTTTGTCCCCGAATAGAGATCATTGACATACAAATATTCTAAAATACTAAAAGCTTATTTTATTAACTTTGGCTTATTAAAACATGTTAGGTTCTCTAAGATTACAATGCTAGAAACTCTTAATCACTAGTTGGATCATGATACCTCATATGTAACTGATTAAAAAGATATTAATCATCTGGCTGGCAGGTGGCATGATAGTTAACGTACTGGCTTCCCACATGGCCTACTACAGTTCAAGTCCCAGTGGCTTGAAAATCATGCTGGGTGTGTGCATGTGTGCCCAAAATCCTAAGACAAGAATGGAGAGAATGGATTTCAGCACGGCCATATCTCCTCAGGGGGTGATTCCTCATTTTCCCTCTCTCTGTCTCTCTCTCTTCAGTGAGCACATATGCCTTATGGCAAAAACTTAATAGAAAAAAGTTAATCTTAAAAAACATAATTTTGGTCGAATAAATTATTTTGAAATTATCTGTGTTTATTACAGGAAATCATAAATCCTCACATTTCATGGAGGAATCATTTTCATTTTGAAAATACACTAATTATTCAGAAGTAGTTTAAATAGCCTTCTAAATCATAGCTTGATTGGCAGGAAATTATATAATATTTTATTGGATGACCTAAAGTTTGAAATGGTATGTCTGACTCAATCAATGGCATCAGCTCAATATCACTAACAGTTGGAAGATGTCAAAATGAATGTTAACAAATCAATAGAATTGAAAATGCTAGAGTAAAGCTTTGTTGTTTTTTTCTTTTGAACAACTGAATTAACAATCCTTTCAAATTGGATGCAAATCAGTCCATTTATATCAGAATATTGACCCCTTGACCCACTGAATTATGCACAGGACACGTCCACTCTCCACCTGCAGATCAAATGAGTCCATGGACACATGTCCTTTCAGGGCTACTGTGTGGTGGTGTATCAAGAAAGAAAAAAGGAATGTTGGCATCAGTACACTTTTTTGTGGATTTGGGGGAAACTGACTTGAGAGAAATAGGATGGTGTGGATTGTTGTGCTAATGCTGGAATAATTTCACTCATGCTGAAAGAAAAGGAGGTGTGGTGAATACGGCCAAGTAATTAAGTTGGCCATCTTCTCTGTGATTTCTATTGGGTCATCCTTTTATGTAATACAGAGCAATACTTCACGTCTTCTTGGTCACCAGGGTTATGCTAGATGCAGGGAAACAGAAACGTATCAGATTTAAATCTTTCCTTTAAGGAGTTTATGCTATTAGGACACTAATTATACATATTAATAATTTCAATTTTAAAAGTTTCAAAGTAATACCTGACAGAAGGTTGGCTCCCATGAAAGGCTGTGGTTGTTTTGAGGAAAAGCCAGATTGTTTTGTATAAATGGGTTATGATCTCATCCAGGCCATCTAGGAAGTGGCCTTTAAGCCAGGCCTTGAAAGGTGATTAAGAACTGGATACAGAAAAATGAGAACAGCAGTCAAGGTAAAAAGGACAAACATGAGAAGCTAGAATGAAAAGAATGTGCAGGTGCTAACCAGGTGTAGAGATGGAAAGAAGAGAGACCGAGTTTAGGGAGATTAGCTAGGTGGGGTGTGGACAGGTCTAACCTATCTCTACAAAGCTTCAAGTGCGTCTGATTCATCACTTGCTCCCATTCAGGTCTGTCACTCAGTTACAGTTTCTTTCTCTCCTGCTTTCAGCACAAATGTTTCTCTAAGTGCCTCTGAATGTCGAGAATAGTGGTAGTGCTGCACAAAGAGTGGAGAGCCTGTCCCCACAACTTTATGAGCCTCAAGTTCCGACTGGTGAAGGCTCATCAGAAAGCAAGGCATGAACTTCTCCAGGGGAGGGGTGACAGGAAACGAAGGCAATCGCAATTGGAGGGAGGTGCTGCAGGACTCAAGTGGATTGAAAACAGGAATAGAGGGGCAAGCAGGCGTCAATGGTTACATCGCTGGACTCCCATGTAGTCCACTGTTGTTTGAATTACGGACAAGGGCTTAAATCTCACGCTGGGTGCATGTGTGCCCAAAGTCCCAAGAGGAGAATGGAGGAGAGGGATTGCAGCGTGGTCATCCTCTCTGGGGGGCTGATTTCTTGCTTTCTGTCTCTGTCTCTATCTTTCTGGCGAGTGCATGCACCCTATAGCAAAAATCTCTCCCCGCCCCCCCAAAAAAAAGAAAGAAAGAAAAAGGAAAATAGGAATATAGAGGAGATGAGAGAGAGTCAGCAGAGTTAAAATTGAGGGACTTGGCATTGATGACTTATGGGGAGCTAACCGTAGGAGGGTTCTCAGAAACTATCACATGCCTTCTGGAATTTCTGTCCTAACAATCACCCCATCTATGGCCAGCAAATGTACTGCATGTAAGGAACAACAATCATTTAACAGAAAGGAAAAATGCTCCAGAAAATGGACACGATAAGAGGGCTCAGAGCCTTCCAGATAGGAAATATATATTAGGATTTATGGGCACACTTAGAAGGTACATCTTGTAGGTATAATTTTAGTATATGCATGTGCATGCATGCTGCATACATTGGTATATACATAACTATGTATTGTAACACACATCAATACATGCATATATACTATGCCTCTGTATGACTATTACTGAACTCACATGTAGAAATGATCTTAACTGAGAGTTGTGATTGCTGATAAACTGTTAAGATTTTCCCACCCTTATGGCAGGGGCTACCCAATCAAATTATATATTAAAGTTCATGTTACTTTCTATATAGTCACATTTTTCATATGTAAAGAAAAAATTTATAACAAAAATGAGAAAATAAAACTTGTTTGGCAGCCCATTTCATGCCTACTGCCACAGCAAAAAATGTGTTTTCATAGAGGCTGAAGCAAAACGTACCCCTTCTCTAGCCTCTGAGAAAATGCACAAAGCATGCCTGAATTACCCCGTTATTGCCCCAGTCACATGCAAGATGACAGACACTACTGCTTGAGCATAACAAGTATGGGTTACTTTGCAACTTAAAATTATCATTTCCAGGAACAGCAGGTGACACGGTGGTTAAGGCACTGGACTCCTATATCATCAACCATAATTCAGGTCTTAGACCCAGAGGTTTGAAAATCATGCTGGGCACACGTGTGTGCATGCCTAAAATCCTGAGGGAAGAATGGAGAAGAGATTTGCAGCACATTCATCCTCCTGGAGGTGTCTGATATCTCACTTTCCCCCTCTCTGGCAAGCCCATGCATTGCATGGCAAAAACTTTCTAAAAACAATTTCTCACTTTTTGAGTTTTTTCATATAATCAAAATACAAATGCTGAATCAAGCCAATTAAATTACACACTTCAAAGCATTGGAATTACAGGGCAGATTTATGAAAAGAGAATCCTATCAGAATCAATATTTTAAATGACATCACTTTGTGATCAAATTAATATAATTCGCTGTCACATTAAATATGTACTCACAGTATGATTAGAAATAAATCGTCAGTAGTAATATGGTAATGCAGGAAGCTTATGACGATGGAATCATTTGGTGAAAATTAAAAATAAGTAGTGACTTGATAGAGTGTTGGCAAAGAAAATTAGAAAAATCAGCCACAAATATCATCAGCTCAAACTCTATTTTATCCTGTCAACTATAGCATTATAACAGTGTTCAAAAGCTAAATTTCACATCCAGGGTCTTGTGCATGATTCATAATAATATTCAGTCAGCATCTCAGTGACCAGAATTTTTTATATATGAGTCATAATATGTTGTAATCAATTCACGAGTTTACACTAAACCGAACACAATACAAAAAATTAAAGCCTGCGAGTCTATTCACAGAATCATCATTGATGTGACCAATGAGACTTTTACGTTCTTAATATTTCAAATCACTGCAAGTTCTCTTGGGCAAATGTTTTAAACTGTACAGCAATAGAAAAATCATTCTAATGATTTTCTCATAGAGGATGCCTGATTTATTCTAGAAACCTTTCTAATAGTTTCATAAAATTGAACATAGATAGCTATAAAAACATAGTTGGGAACATCACCTACTACATTATTAAATAACTAATTTGCAGAATACATATTTAACAGTTCACTTTTTATAAAGTACACCATAGAGCATGATTCTTTTTTTACATCCTGATTATCAAAGAGCTCAGGAAATCCAAATTTAGATTCCATGTCAGTACTAATATTGGTTTTTAACATTTTAACATATGTTAAATTATATATATATATATATATAATATATATACACACACACACACACACACATGTGTATGTGTGTGTGTGTGTGTATTTCCCTAAGTAACTAATTTATCAAGCCACTTGACATATGCTTAGGTGGAAAGCACCACACTAATGAAAAGAAATATCTTTAGACAAAGGGCAAATATATGAGTAAATGAAAAATAATCAAAGGAATAATCAAATCATCTAGGGGCAATAATCAAATAATCAAATAAATGATCAATAATCATTCGTACCTCTATCAAAGGCATGAATAATAGAAAAATAATCAATACATAGGGAAGGAATGACAAATGCAAATATAGCATGTAGCCTAATTTTAATACCTACATATTGCTTGGTAGTCTGAGGAACAGAAATAGCTTCACCTCTGAGTCTCACTATAGGATGCAGGCAGGATCATGATTTTCCACTTGGCAGATAAGAATTAAGGATGTTCTGGTATTTACTAAAGGAAGTTCAGTTCGTTAAGGAGTGAGAAGATTTGGAACTAGGTTTCTGATTTCAAAATCTGTCATTCATATTATGACTGAGCCTCAACTTCTTTATTTATAAATGGAAAGGGGCTAGTAGTTAGCGTAATGGCTATGTCGCTGGACTCCCATGTAGTCAACTGTGGTTTGAGTACCGGACCTGGTGACTTAAAACTCACAGTAGGCACATGTGCGTGCACGCCCAAGATCCTGAGAGGAGAATGGAGGAGAAGGGATTGCAGCATAGCCATCCCCCCTGGGGGGGGGGGAATTTCTCGCTTTCTGTCTCTCTGTCTCTGTCTGTCTTTCTGGTGAGCGAACGCGCCCTATAGTAAAAGGTCTTAGCTACTTTCTATGGCTGGTGAACAAAATGGCTTAGTGGCTATTAGGAACCTGAAACATCACATCAACAGCATAGGGATTATCTTTCCATTGTTTTGTTTTTCTTCAGTTTCCAGCCAAGATACACTTACTTTTTGACAGAAAGGGCGTTTGTGAGCACCAGAAAGACAGGGAGAGACAGGCAGGAAGTGAGACATCACCCCCGGAAGGGATGGCCACACTGCAATCTCTTTTCCTATATTCTCCTCCTGGAATCTTGGGGAAGCATGCACACGTGCCTGGTGTGAGTTTAAGCCACTGGTACAGGGACCAGAACCATGATCAACTATATAGGAATCCAGCGACATAGGCATTATGCCAAATGCTGGTCCCAAAACTCTTTCTATATACTTAATATTCATTTGGTACTTTATAATCAACAAGAACTAAATCCCATTTATTAAAATTTTGTTCATTTTTTTTTACCAATTATGTCAAAGAATATGCCTATGCAAAAAAATGAATTTGTATCTATTTATTTGACATGAAAACAGATCCTCCAAATTACCTTAGTTTTATATAATTCTTTGGAAGGTTTACAGAGTAAATAAAATTTTCTAATTGACTACTAGTTATATTATCACCAAACTTATGGTCACAATATTCATAAGTATGTGGTATATGTTATCCTGTATTAATTCAGGCTTTTTCTTTTCTTTTGTATTAGACTTTCGATTTTCTCTAAATATTTTTTTTTTTGTCTTCTATAGACACGTGTGCACACTGGAGAGAGACAGAAAAGAGGAGAGAGAGAAGGAAAGGAAGAGAAAGTGAAAAATCAGCTGCCACAAGGATGGCCATCAGTTCTCCATTCTCGTCTCAGCATTCTGGGTGTGCACATACATGCCCCACCTGCTTTTCAAGCCACTGGATCCAGGACTCAAACCACACAATTGGCCATTTTGGATCCAGCCACCTTAACTGCCATGCCACCTGACTGATACATAGACTTTCAACGTTTTTTATTTATTTCTTCCATGAGAGGAAAGTAATAAAGAAAGAGAGCAAGAGTGAGGTCCCACAGCAGGGTCTTCATGTTGTGGTTCCCCTAAGCCATAGGCAGCCAGAATCAACGGTGTGGGAAAGTGTTCTTGGAGAGTATATGGGGCACCTCACTTTATGAACCAGGGACATTCCCACATGGCCTCGGCATTGTGGAGCATTGTGTTACCACTGTGCCACTGTGTCTGGCCTGACTTTCAAATTCTGATGAGTAGAGCAGAAGAACTTGTGTACCCTCGGAAGCATCTTCAAATTTTCTTCTAGGCAGATGAAATCTAGAACATCGATTCTTCAGTCAATAAACATCTTGTCCTCTCCCCTGTCTCCCCTGATATTTTTATGCTAAATGCTAAATGTATTCTGTGGGAATGTTTCTGTAGATTTAGTTCAGATAAATTATTGAATCGAAAATGCTCATGTGGAGATACTTGGCTGCTTTGCCTCGAAACAAGGTTAAATAATAAGGGTTCGGGATTGGGAAAATGCTGGAAGGCCCACATCAAAAGGCAAGCAAGGACAGGGAATCTTGCACTTAGTGAAGGACTGATTCTGCCCTGTTGACTTCTCTGGGTCAAGAGAAATATTTATGTTAACAAATGTAATTTTTGAAATATTTATTAACTAATAAGTTTCTTATGATAGATCTATAAAGTTTTTTCTATTAATTAATATCTAGGTTTCCAATTGTGAAAGCTTCCTTTCTTGAAAGAACAACATTAGAATTAGCAGATGGAGTAATTATTACATTGTTAGATTCCCTGGTAGTTGACTGCGGATCAAGTCCCGGACCTGACAGCTTGAAACTCGTCAGACATGTGTGTGTCCATGCTCAAAACTCCCAGGAAGTGAATGGAGGAGAAGGGATTGTGTCATGGCCATCATCTCTGAGGGGTGATTTCTTGCTTTCTGTCTCTCTGTTTCTCTCTGTCTCTCCAGTGAGTGCATGTACCCCAAAATCTCTCTTTTAAGGAAAAAAAAAAGACATATCCATCTGCCTTGTGCCTCTGACCCAAGGAAAGCAGCTAAGGAGAATCTGACTTGACTGAGATGGGGAATTTTCCCACCACTGTTCTGTGAATGCAGAGCTGTTCACCAAAAGGTACTTAGGTGTTATCTTCCCTTGCTTCGGGACAAAGGAAGATCGACATTGTTGAATTGCATTATAGCCTGGCTGACTACACAAAGCAAAGATTCTGAGCACAGACCATCTCAATCGAAGGGCTTGGGTGCAACTGGAATAACATGTTAGCGTAAGTATTCTAAAATTTCGAGTCCCAGACCCAGCAGCTTAAAATTCATGGCAGATATGTGCGTGCATGCCCAAAATTCCGAGAGGAGAATGGAGGAGAAGAGATTGCAGTGTTGCCATCCCTCTTGAGGGGAGATTTCTCGCTTTCTGTCTCTCTGCCAAGCACATGCACCCTGTAAAAAACTTCCTCTTAAAAGAAAAGAAAAGAAAAGAAAAGAAAAGAAAAGAAAAGAAAAGAAAAGAAAAGAAAAGAAAAAAGAAAAGAAAATTGGAATGTGTGATTCGATTTCCAGGCCAGTCTGCTTAGAAAACGCCACTGGGCATATGTGTATACATGCTGGAAATCCCAAGAGAATGGAGGAGAGGGGATTGTGGTGTGGTGTGGTCAGTTCCCCTTGGGGGTGCTTTCTCACTTTCCCTCTCTTTCTGTCTCTCTCAGGCAAGCACACATCCTATAACAATTTTTTAAAAATGTTTATATTGGATTGATACTTAAGGTTTACATTACATCAGGCAAGACACCAAATCTCCCCTGACACCCCTTCTCTGTAACCAGGTCAATGTGACAGTCAAGTAATGTCAGAGACTCAAACATTTTTTGTATTTATAAAATATTTTTATGCAATTTCCATTTAAAATGTTGCTGAATTGAGGCAAATATAAATAGCCTGAAATATGTGCTGATATAATTCAGTCAGTTCAATAACTCAATTAGTTACATAAATTTTATTTAAAAATCAAAACAGTACTGCATAAGTTCATCTCTCCATTGTAAAGCAAATTTAGATTCTACTTCTAGATTGTTTTCACAGCACTTTAAGTTAAAAATCTCAGAACAAGCAGCTGGCATAATAGTTACATCGCTGGACTCCCATGTAGACAACTGCATTTTGAGTCCCAAACCGAGTGACTTAAAAAACTCACACCGGGTGTGTGTATGTGTGCGTGTGTGCCTGAACAAGATCCCGAGCATGGCCATCCCCATTGAGGGGTGATGTCTCACCTTCTGTCTCTCTGTCTCTCTTTGCCTCCCCGAGCGCACATGCCCTATTGCAAAAATCTCTATTAAAAACAAATGAACAAACAACAACGTCAAAAAACTTACACAGTGCAAATAAGATGCTACAATAATATAGAAATCCCTTAGTAATAAAGGACTATTCCCACAGGGTTTCATGAATCCCTTATTACTCAGAAATGTAGGTAAGCTTACTTAGCCTGGACGGAGTTAGTATTCTGGAAAAGGAGAGGATGACACTGAGAGCTTTGAAGAAGAGCCCTGTCAATTATGGCTGAATCCTGAATGAAAGGAACACTCTTTTATTCTACATGATTCTGTCCCTTCCAACATCTCATATCAAATGCCAACAGCAATGGTGGTACGTGTAAGTAAATAGTTTAACTAACTAAAGTGCAAAAAAACTCAGTCATAAAACCTGCATCTCTTCCTTCTGTTTACACAAGCTCCTTCTGCAGTCCCCAGAATGTGGACATCTTCAACTGTCAAATATAGGTCACTATCTTTATATTCCTACTTCAGATATTGGGTGTCAGGAAAGTCATGACACATTTTTGCATAGGGAAAAAAATAAAGAAAAATACACGTCTTTCTCAACAACTTAATATTTTAAAAGAATCAAGTTGAATAAAGTGTCTCAAAAAATATGGTGTGAAGTAAAACCTAGTATTTAATATAATAATGACTTCTGATGCCATGACTATTACTGCTATTACTCTAATTCTTCCTTCTCTTCCTATTCTTCTTTCTCTTCTGATAAAGCACACATTACTCAAACTTTCTGATGTGTTCATTTTCCCTCTTTTTGTTTTTAAATTAGAGTTGTACTCCTCTGAATTACCTATGTGCCACTACATTTCAGGGAATAAGATCGACTATGATTCTTGATGGCTTGTGACTTAATTTCATTGTACTCATTGCTAAATAGAAGCTCAAATAATGGTTTTGTTCTGTTGCAAGTCAGGTTCATTGAAGTATTGCCCATTGTAGGGGATCAGAATTTAGTTGTATGGGGAAGAGTATAAAGTCTGGGCATTAAGGTGGCTGGATCTCACATGGCTAACAGCATGGTTTGAGTCCCAGATCTGACATTTTGAGAAACATACCACCAAAATGTGCATGTAGGCCCCAAAATCATAAAAGGGGGGGGGAAACAGAAGAAAAAAGATTGTGGTATGACCATATTCCACGAGAGGTGCTTTCTCACTTTCTCTCTCTCTCTCTGTTTCTCTCCAGCAAAATCACATGCTCTGAGGCCAAATTAAAAACAAACAAACGAAAAAGAGTTCTATATTCAGCGAGGAGAAATATGTGTTCACTACTTTATTTATCTTCAACTTCCTGTGCTACTTTACTGATTCAAAAAAATTACATCCTTAATGAGTACAGGAGAATATATTCAAAAAATGGTAACAGTCATTATAAATGGATTATAACTGGATTGACACATTTCACATTTACATTCACTGGAGGATTACAGGCAATTAACCTGCATTTGACTTAACAACTATTTGTAGAAAAGATAGGCATTAGAATGGTTAAGATCAAATTTATTTTTTGGCAATGCACAAAGATGAAAACATAAAGATACTTGAGAGATTTCTCCACAATTTTCATTTATATTATAATAAACCACATACAATATTCTCTCTGGCATGTAAGATTTCATAATGATAATTTCATATTTATATAAATATTGTATGTTTTTACCTCTGGACATGTCCATCAAGCCTTTCCAGAGCACATTTTTCACTTTGATGAAACTGAATGTATTTCATCTTTTTCATAACTTTAGCCTTCATCAGTTTGTCTTTTCCACTCTATATTATGTTAATTTGAGAAATGCACTGTGCACCTTCTGTGACTAATATTTTGTTTTGATAAATTAATTTATGCTGACTTTATCACTGATGACCCTGTCTAGCAACCACTTGGGGAATCTAGTAATTGACTTTATTTCACCGTATCGTGTTCTATTCCATCACTGTATCTGTGAAATGCATTTGTGCTGCTCTGTCCACTAAATTTATTTCAGATGATGTCTTGATAAAACATGATATGCTAGTGTCAAATTGAAGTTAACGGAAACTTTATGCGGTAATCACAAAAAATTCTGATTCTTGCCAGATCTGCTTACCCTAGGTTGTTATTAGGTCTAATCCAAATGTCAAAATCCTTTCATTGTCTCACCTTCTTGCCTATGTTTCCAAAAGGTGAAATTTTTGGCATTAAATAAAACTCATTTTTAATTCCTTTTTCAAAATTTTAGGGTTTTTTATTACTTATTTTCAATAATTTAAAAATATATTTCAATGACATTGTCTACAAATGTAATTTGAAAAAAAATCAAAATATTTTATCAAGTTTTCTGCTACATTTTGTATTTATCCATCTTTTTCTCTCTCTTTGCTTAGCCTGTCTTCTTCAAATCCAAATATATCAAATGTTGATATTTCTTCCAAACACTGTATCCTATAAGTTGTTCCTGCTGTATTTTATAACCACTGGTTGTAAAATTAGTTACTTTAGGGGATGACTGAACTCAAGGACTTTCTCAGTTGTGAGAGAAAAGGTATAGAGAGGTGGCACCTACTTTCTAATATGTAACTTTGGAAAAATTATCCAAATGTTTTTCATCTTAGTTTGCTCTCTCCCTTGTAAAATGGAATGTTCAGGAAAACTGGCAATTAAATAAGATAACGCATATAAAGGCATTAACATTGTACCTGAGCCACAGTAAAGACTCCCTTTATTTAAGTCTCCTGGAAAAGCAACAAGTCTGTATAGTATTTGCACAGAGTAAAACATTAAAGGGATGATTATCTGTTGAAGATATTTTATAGTTTTATCAACTGGACTAGAGGGAAAGGTTCACCTGTTGAAATATTCACTTTGTAAGATAAACAATGTGATTGAATATATAAAAGAAATTGAAATAAAAAAATTTAAAAAATAAGTATCCAAAAGTTAGAAAGTAACAAATCCTACTGAAATCTATCAAATAAGTTTTGATTTGTTTCATTATAAACACAGTAATATCTGTATTATTTTTAAGTAAGTTAACAATGAGAATGAGAGAGAGAAGAACAGGGAAAGAAGGAAGAAAGGTGAAAAAAAGAAAAAAGAGGAAAGAAAGAAGAAATAAAGAGATGAAGGGATAAATGTAAGGAGAAAATTGCACTGATAACTTCTGCAGTTTTGGAAATTGGGAAATAAGGTAAAACTAGGCTGTCTTAGTGGTGCAGATGGTAGCTTGCCAAATTACAGGCTGGAAGCCACATGGCAACCATGGCTTGAACCACTCGCCTGATCGGCCTAAAGCACAGCAGGCACAGTGTGAGAGTCTGAGAGTGAGTGGGCTGGAGGGCTAGAAACGGGGCAGAGGCATGGCCACTCCTGGGGTGTGTGCTCCCTCTCCCCGTCTCATTCACAGGCATGTGTAAATACTCTATCAGGTTTAAAAAACAAGCAAGACAAGTAAAAAAAAACAAAAACACATAAAAGTGATAAGGCATTCATTTCTTCAAATAAATAAATATATATGTATACGTACACACAAAAAACACGCACATACATAGTATATGCATTCTACTATACATCAAATACTGTGCTAGCTTTTACAAATTAATAATAACAACAATAATAATGGCATTAACTTATAAACATGTAATTCTGATGATAAACATTAAAACAATGGAATATAGATATTAGAGAAATGAATGCGATGAAAAATTTAGCCAGTGTCATGTCAGTGTCATGAATGTAGAAGCATGTCTCTTGGAGTGTTCAAGAAAAGAAAAGGGGTACTAGAAGAGCTTAAAGATAAATGAGGACTATGAGGATAAAAGGATTAGTATTCAAGTTGAATCTTGAAAGAAAAATAGTATCTTGCCAACTGAAGAAAGAGGAAATTTATTCCAGGCATAGGAAATTGAACAAATCAAGGTGCACGTACACACACATGTACACACATGTACATGTTTGCACACACATGCGAACACTTTCTCACATACACATATGTAAGAAAATGGGAACTATAACTGATGCCTATATCTATCTATATATATAGATAGATATAGGCATATATAAACATATATATATATATGTTTTTTAACCCAAGGAGATAAATAAATGTTGTACCTGCAACATTAATAGTACCCATGTGAGCCAAGAAACAGGGATAGAGATATGAACAAGAGAATGGATAAAATACATATTTTGTACATATTTAACTTATCTTTGGGCACATGTCAATTTAAAATAATACTTATTTGGTTGTGAGGTAAGTAGTTAATGAAAGGCTGAAAAATAAACTAAGTTTTGATTTAACACAGAAAAGGAATAAGTCTCTGAGACTTCAAAGCTTAATGTAGTTCCAGATACAAAAAAAAAGATGTAATTAAATAAGAACATGATTGTCATTTAAAGATATAGAATGGTTTTTAACTATTGCGATCTTAAGACCTCATCCCAATTGAAATATTTTTGGAGTAAGAGAGGATCTATTAATAATTATACCATGGAAACAGTCTCAACACATCATTCTTGATCATTTCAAAGGCTGTAGTTGATACGTTCTGGCAATGTAGCTGTGTGTGTGTGTGTGTGTGTATGTGCTTTATGTGATGTCTCATAACAAAAGTGGCAGTTTGTGCTTACACATTTTAATCTAATGAAATAGCAGAAGACATCATGGCATCACTTGGATAATATTTCTGGAACTTGTCACTCAAAGACAAAACTATCAAGAGCCATAATTAGTATTTTAATGCACTTACCAGAAATGACCAGGTATATAGCCTATATTTAAAAAAACAATCAGTGTTTCCAAGTGAAGTAATGTCATTGTAATAGACTGTTGCCACAGAAATGGGCTCTTACTGCCACATAAATGCTAATGCAATGCTAAGACATTAACGGGAAATGAAAGTTCAAGTAATCGAAGAATTTGTTTTGAAAGAAACAGAAACTGAACATAATGCCATTTTGATGATAATGTATTTTTTAATACTTTTTGAAGACAAACTTCTTGGCAGTTTATTTACTCCCTTTTAAAATTTTGAATACATTTACTAGTTAAGAAGAAATACAATCCAATATGTATGATTTTATAACTCAACAATCTGTCACCTGAAAAAGAAGAGAGGCAGTGATTTTCTTAAACAACTTTTTGAGGTGTAATTAGTGTATAAAAAGTGGCACATTTAATGACTACAACTGGATGCATTTGAACATATGCATGCACCCAAAAAACCATTACCACGATCAAAGTAATAAACATACCCATCACCTTTAAAAGTGTGTTCCTTCATAAACCCCCTTTTTTGGTGGGGGAAAGATTTAACTTGTGATCTGCTCTTTTATATTTTTCATTGTATAATACAGTATTGTTCTAAGCTCTAAGCACAATGTGGCATAGTAAATCTCTAAAACTTACTCATCTCATACCACCAAAATTTTATACTGTTTTGCCAATATCTCATTTTCTCTCTCCTTACCCTATGGTAACCACACTTATCTTTGCTTCTATGTATTGGATTATCATAGATACTTCATATAAGGGAGAACAAAAAACACAGGCAACAAAGGCAGAAAGACAAGTGGGACTACAGCAAACTAAAACGTTTCTGCACAGCAAAGGAAACAATCCACAAAATAGAAAGGCAACATACAGAATGAGAGAAAATATTTGCCAACCATATAGCTGATAAAGGGTTAGTATTTAAAGTGCATGAGAAACTCCTTTACCTTAATTATAAAACAAAAACAAAAAACAAAGCTCACATATTATTCTATTTTTAAAAAGAATAAAGGACTTGAATAGACATTTTTTTTCAAAGACACACAAATATCTAATATGCATATGAAAATGTGCTCAACATCACAAAGCACCAGGGAAATGCAATCAAAATGACAATGAGCTTACCTCATATTGTTAGATGATTATTGTCAATGAAAAACAGAGAAAGAAAAAAGTGTTGATGAAGATGTCAAAAAATTTAAACCCTTTGCACTGTTGAAAGGAATGCAAAATGGTGCAGCCATTTTAAAAAACAGTGAAGAAGTTTTTCAGACTATTACAAATAGAATTACCATATGATCTAAAATCTTAACTCTGGGTATATATGAAAAAGAACTGAAATCAGAATCTAGAAGGCATATCAGTACACCAATATTCATTGTAGCATTGTTCATAATAGCCAAGACTTGAAAATAACCTAAATACCTATAAACAGATGATTTCATAAGGAAAATGTGACACACACACACACACAATGGAATATTATTAAGCTTAAATTAAAAAAGAAAATCTTACCGTATGTAACAACAAGGATGAATCTAGAGGACATTATGTGAAATGATATAAGCTAGCCATAGAAGCAATGATGTTTATAGTTTCTTAAACCATTGGGTTAGAGCAAAAGGGACTTGGAAGGAAAAGCTTCAGGTTTCCTACTCATTACTGTGTGCAATATAATCCCCTATGTTACTGATAGTAAGCTTCTTTTTCCCAACTGTGTCTTTGATTACCATCATGTTTCATAACAAAACTCTTCAGACCATTCTGTTTTTTTCTTTTTTCTTTTTCTTTTTTCTTTCTTTTTTTTTTTTTTTTTGAGAGGTTTTTGCTATTGGGCTCATGAGCTCACCAGAAAGACAGAGAGAGACAGAGAGATAGAAAGCAAGAAATCATCCCTTAGGGGGGATGGCCACACTACAGTCCCTTCTCCTCCATTCTCCTCTCAGGATCATGAGCCCAGCATGAGTTTAAGCCACTGGGTCCGGGACTCAAACTGTGGTCCCCTACATGGGAATCCAGCAACATAGCCATCACGCTAACTGCTGGTCCCAGGAAATCACCCCCCGGGGAATGGCCACATTGCAATCCCTACTCCTCCATTCTCCTCTAGGGATCTTGGCCATGCACGCACATGGGCTCGGCATGATTTTAAGCCACTAGGTCCAGGACTCGAACTGCAGTTCATTCTGTTTTGTTTTTAAGAGAGATTTTTGCTATACGGCACATGCACTAGCCAGAAAGACAAAGAGACAGAAAGAGACACACAAATATCTAATATGCATATGAAAATGTGCTCAACATCACAAAGCACCAGGGAAATGCAATCAAAATGACAATGAGCTTACCTCATATTGTTAGATGATTATTGTCAATGAAAAACAGAGAAAGAAAAAAGTGTTGATGAAGATGTCAAAAAATTTAAACCCTTTGCACTGTTGAAAGGAATGCAAAATGGTGCAGCCATTTTAAAAAACAGTGAAGAAGTTTTTCAGACTATTACAAATAGAATTACCATATGATCTAAAATCTTAACTCTGGGTATATATGAAAAAGAACTGAAATCAGAATCTAGAAGGCATATCAGTACACCAATATTCATTGTAGCATTGTTCATAATAGCCAAGACTTGAAAATAACCTAAATACCTATAAACAGATGATTTCATAAGGAAAATGTGACACACACACACACACAATGGAATATTATTAAGCTTAAATTAAAAAAGAAAATCTTACCGTATGTAACAACAAGGATGAATCTAGAGGACATTATGTGAAATGATATAAGCTAGCCATAGAAGCAATGATGTTTATAGTTTCTTAAACCATTGGGTTAGAGCAAAAGGGACTTGGAAGGAAAAGCTTCAGGTTTCCTACTCATTACTGTGTGCAATATAATCCCCTATGTTACTGATAGTAAGCTTCTTTTTCCCAACTGTGTCTTTGATTACCATCATGTTTCATAACAAAACTCTTCAGACCATTCTGTTTTTTTCTTTTTTCTTTTTCTTTTTTCTTTCTTTTTTTTTTTTTTTTGAGAGGTTTTTGCTATTGGGCTCATGAGCTCACCAGAAAGACAGAGAGAGACAGAGAGATAGAAAGCAAGAAATCATCCCTTAGGGGGGATGGCCACACTACAGTCCCTTCTCCTCCATTCTCCTCTCAGGATCATGAGCCCAGCATGAGTTTAAGCCACTGGGTCCGGGACTCAAACTGTGGTCCCCTACATGGGAATCCAGCAACATAGCCATCACGCTAACTGCTGGTCCCAGGAAATCACCCCCCGGGGAATGGCCACATTGCAATCCCTACTCCTCCATTCTCCTCTAGGGATCTTGGCCATGCACGCACATGGGCTCGGCATGATTTTAAGCCACTAGGTCCAGGACTCGAACTGCAGTTCATTCTGTTTTGTTTTTAAGAGAGATTTTTGCTATACGGCACATGCACTAGCCAGAAAGACAAAGAGACAGAAAGCAAGAAATAATCCCCCAGCATGGATGGCCATTCCTTCTCTTTTATTCTCCTCTCAGGATTTTGGGCACACACACATATACACACACACACACACACATAAACACACACACACATACACACACACGCACAGTGTGAGTTTTAAGCCACCAAGTCCAGGACTCGAACGGTGGTCAACTATGTGAGAGTCAGCAGTGTAACTATTCTGCCATCTGCAGGTTCCCAGGCCATTCTGTTTTATATATAGGTCATTACTCTGCTTTGTTGACATGCATGCCTCATGCATGTTACTAAATGCTATACCCACTCTATCTCATATAAGCTATTAATGTTAGTACACAGAAAAGATAAATAAGACTTAGAGAGTGCATGTAACTTGCCTCAAAATTTAACAGCTTAGGGGTACCAAGTGGCATAGCAGTATGTCACTGGACCCCCACATGACCAACGTGGTTTGAGTCCTGTACTCAGTGGCATGAAACTCACCCTGAGCATGTGTGTTTGTATACTCAAGATCCTGGGAAGAGAATGGCAGAAAAGGGGGAACTGAGGCATGGCCACACTGGGTAGTGATTTCTCACTTTCTATCTCATTGTCTCTGCCTCTGTCTCTCTCGCCAGTGAATGTACATTCCCTAAGGCAAAACCTCTACCAAAATATAGATTAACAGCTTACATAGTGCTTGCTTGGCACTGATCTTCTACTATAATTTTATGCTTGCCACATAAGGGTGAGTAAGATAACAAATTGCTTGGATATGTTGCATTAATCAATTCATATTTTTATACTTACTGTTTCCTATTAGAATAATAATAAAGGGGCCAGCAGTTAGCATAATGGCTATGTCACTGGACTCCCATGTAGTCGACTGCAGTTCGAATCCTGGACCTGGTGACTTAAACTCACGCCGGGTGCTTGTGCGTGCGTGCCCAAGATCCTGAGAGGAGAACGGAGGGGAAGGGATTGTGGCGTGGCCATCTCCCCTGGGGGGTGATTTTTCACTTTCTATCTCTCTGTCTGTCTCTGACTTTCTGGTGAGTGCACTCGCCTTATAGCAAAAACCTCTCTCCAAAAAATATAAATAATAAATAATAGAAAAAAGTTAAGTCCCTGTGATATAGGATCAATTATCCAGAATAATTAAACAACAAAAGGAAGTATCTACACTATCTAACATTTCACTTCCATGCAATTTACAGAACTAGAAAACTGAGTCAGCCAGTGGCGTGGTGGCTTAGTTTTAAAGATGGCTAGATGCCCTGTGGTCAACTATGTGATTCAGGTCCCTGACCAGGCAGCTCAAGAAATGTGCCAGATTTTTGTTCATGTGTGCTCAAGATCCTGAGAGGAGAACGGAGAAGGCATTGTGGTATGGCTATCAACTGAGAAGTGATTTCTCTCTCTCTCTCTCTTTGGCAAGTGCATGTGATGTGCCCCATAGTAGTTGAAAAAAAACCTTAAAATTTACCTACATTTTTATTAACCTAAATCAATTTAAGTACTATTATTAGTTTCATCAATTAAATTTCAAGTAGCAATATCAGAACATGTTTTATTTTATCGTACACTAAGGCTGGAAGAAAAACTAATACACAGAAAGAGCAATTGCTGCTTGTAGTAACTTCCCCAGCTTCAGAGCTGTCCAGATGAGTACAAATGTATTACAGAGATTCTCTTTTCTTCCCAGAATCATCTTCAATCAAGCAAAAATGAAGTGCACTGAAGATGAGCAGAGTACTTCCCCAAATTTTAAAACTTCTTCACCAAAATTCTTGGGAACATTTTCTTCCAACACACCAAGACTTTATTTATCAATGAAAATGGAGTCTTATTTCATTTCAGGGTTTTATGTCTCAGAACAATTGACTAGCTAAGATTTTAAGAGTTTCCAGGTTATAAATTTTACCTGCATTTACTGAAAAATTGCCATTCCGTTTGTTTTACTTATATGTAGACCATCTAACCTGCACTTTGTGTCAGTCTGCTTATTATTTTCTCCAGAGGCTTTTCACTACAGATATTGACTACCTGGGCCAGCAGGTGGTATGGTGGTTAAAGCACTGGAAGCCCCCGCGGTTGACCACAATTACAATCCCCAATCCAGCAGCTTGAAAATTACAACAAACAGATAAATAAATGACCAAAAAAAAGAAAAATGACTATCTAGTATCATATTAGAGCTCTAAAAAAAATTTTTTTTTTGAAGAGGTTTTTGCTATCGGGCATGTGCGCTCGTGAGACAGACAGAGAGAGACAGAGAGATAGAAAGCGAGAAATCACCCCCCAGGGGGGATGGCCACGCCGCAACCCCTTCTCCTCCATTCTCCTCCTGGGATCTTGGGCATGCACGCACACACGCCTGGCGTGAGTTTAAGCCACCGGGTCCGGGACTCGAACCACCGTCAACTACATGGGAGTCCAGTGACATAGCCATTACACTAACTGCTGATCCCCAGAGCTCTAAAAATTTTCACTGTAAGTTCCAGCCTATCCAAATACTTAATTTACTTTTCCTTGGCATTTCATTTCATCCTCCTTTCTTCAAACAGTTGAAAACATAATGAATCAAGACAAAGCTTCTGCTTATTTGTTAATTTTTAATGCTCAGTGATCAAAACATAGAATTTAAAAATCATATAATAATCAACCTTGTGTTATAACATACATATTAAATATTTAAGACAGTTACAACCAAAAGCACCATACTGGGTTTGGGGTTTGTTTAGTGTGAGTAAAATGTGCTTCTGCTTTTCTTTGACAACATCAAACAAAGTTGATTTTCCAGCACTGCAAGTTATCCCATGAGGTAATTGATTTCCAGTCATGAACACAGAGCTCATTTAAGTGTTTTAGCAGCAGTACTATTGTCACTTAATATTCTACATGCTAAGCCTATATCATTGTGTGAAAAAATACACCCCATGTACTTGGTACTTTTGTTCATTTCAATGGAAATTGTGTCAACAATTTTGCTGAATTTTCTTATAGGTACAAGGAAATAATACAGTATAGTATAAGCCCAGTTTTTAACCAGAACGTGGAAAAAAATACAGTGATTTCCTTACAACTACTTGATGAAATGGTTATTCAAAGTGGATTACATCCAGCCTTGCAGCCAGAATCATAAAGAAAGTGAGGCTTCCATTCATTCTTTTGTTTTGTTTTTGTCTTGGACTTGGACAAAGTCCTTTATTGACGGAGTAATCTCTTCCCTCTTGAGACATAGTATACACTCTAGATGGTCGTTCTATACGTTTTCAGTAAAACTTCTCACCTGATACCCCTTTCTCTAAAGCCAAAACTATTCTTGTTTAAGTGGCATGTTCTGGGCAATATAAGGGGATAAGCCCTCGCATGCACTGAAGCCAAGCAAGCATGGTTTGTGATGTTAACTGTACCACTGAAGTGGAGGAGGGTAAGTTACCTGAAGTTCCCTCACCTTCACACGAGAAGGCATGCCTTATGGTATTATGAAGGTTTGTTGAGATTGCAGTTCAAAAATTACCACAATCTCCAAATCAAAATAATAACATTTATTGTATATCTACAGTCCGGTATTTAAGGTGTTCTAAAATGCTAAATAGCCAGCCCAAAGCCATGGAGCTAATTCTTTAGCTAGTAATAAGAATTTATTCATTGCTCTAGAACTTGTAATCTTTTGTGTTATATTACCTTAATAGATAATGCATTCTCAAAAATACACTATTATTAGATTATTTTGCTATTGATAATTAATGATTCTCAGTAGGTTGTGTTTCTCCGATAATAGCTGAATTTAAGCAAAGCAATGACCAATGATTAAAATCTCCATTTCAGTCATTTTGAATTATGATTGGTCTTCCCTAACATGACTCTAAATCTAGTATAATTCCTCCTTTATATCTTTTTAAACACCTTCTCAGTTTGGTTAGGCCAGAATTTTGTAAAACATTAAGGGCCATTTCAATATTTATTTTTCAGTTGAAGAGTTTGTTTTACAACATTCACCCATAAGCTCTACTCTATCACACTGGTATATTAATCTGATTCTTCAATTAAGCAACACACATGCATTGAATATTTGTAAAGGGCAACACTTTGTGCTAAAAGCTAACAAGTTGGAGATACAAAGATGATTGGGTCACCAAATTTACTGCAAAGGAAGTCCCAACTCAGCAGTAGCAATTCACATTCATTCAGCCATTACACACTCCAATGACAGTCTAAAGAACACTTCTGACAGCAAGGACAGAGTGACAGCTTCATCTTGGAGATGAGGGCCTGGTCAAGGTGGCAAAAGGGAATGTAACTTCAGTGAGTTTTCAAGCAATGCCACCATTGCCATATTTAAAGGTCTTCTTGTGCAAAAAGAAAACTCACGGGAAAATAAAACAAAACAAAACAAAAAACAAAAACAAAATAAAATGGTTTCAGGCCAGCTGGTGGTGTGGGGGTTAGCGTGACTAGAAACCACATGGCCAACTGAGTAGGTTGACTGCTGGACCTGGCTTGGAAAACATACCACCTATATGTGCATGCATGCCCAAAATCCCAAGAGGAGGGAAATGTGGATGAGACGGTATTACAACATGACCGTCCTTCAGGGGAATGCCTTCTCCGCATTGAATATTTGTAAAGGGCAACACTTTGTGCTAAAAGCTAACAAGTTGGAGATACAAAGATGATTGGGTCACCAAATTTACTGCAAAGGAAGTCCCAACTCAGCAGTAGCAATTCACATTCATTCAGCCATTACACACTCCAATGACAGTCTAAAGAACACTTCTGACAGCAAGGACAGAGTGACAGCTTCATCTTGGAGATGAGGGCCTGGTCAAGGTGGCAAAAGGGAATGTAACTTCAGTGAGTTTTCAAGCAATGCCACCATTGCCATATTTAAAGGTCTTCTTGTGCAAAAAGAAAACTCACGGGAAAATAAAACAAAACAAAACAAAAAACAAAAACAAAATAAAATGGTTTCAGGCCAGCTGGTGGTGTGGGGGTTAGCGTGACTAGAAACCACATGGCCAACTGAGTAGGTTGACTGCTGGACCTGGCTTGGAAAACATACCACCTATATGTGCATGCATGCCCAAAATCCCAAGAGGAGGGAAATGTGGATGAGACGGTATTACAACATGACCGTCCTTCAGGGGAATGCCTTCTCCTTTCTTTCTCTCTCTTATCTCTCTCCAGTGAGAAAATGTGTCTCTGTCAAAATTTAAAAAAGAAAAGCAACAAAAATGTTGTTCATAAATACACCTGGCAGCATGTCTCTCTGTATTCTTATAAAGAGCATCTTCCTCTGGTCACATTGAAAGACTATGATTTACACTTGTGCATGTCCAGCCTAGTCCGGGGATACCCAGGGGCTGAAAAGGTACATTCTGGAAAACTCAGCTAAGCACAGGCCTTGAGTCTGTTCAAAGGAATCCTACGTATAAAAGGAGTCTTGCTTACACCAATAAGATTATAAAATAGAAAAATATTCTTCCAATTCTCAGTCCTACCTAAACCCAACGTCACAGACAAAGATAAGTTAAAACCTGGTAAAGAAAGTAACCATGTTGTTATTTCCTTTCATTACTATCAGTACCTACCAACATTCTTGAAGCATATGGATAATTGATGACTACTGAAAGAATGGCACTTAGTTATAAAATAATTTAGAAGAACCTAATGCATAGTTTTATGGAAACATTTGTTCTTTCAAGCAATTACTTGGGACTTATCTTTGCATTGGGTGTTTGGAATACAAAGCTCTAGTATCTGACAATGGGTTCCAAGGAAATCAGACTCATGCAAAAAAAAAAAAGGGAAATAATGCAGGGCATTACAAATTAAATCGATAGATGATAGACAGTAGATAGACAATAGATAGATGAGAACTGAGTGGAAGATAAATAGTGGTAGAATAAACCATAAGAATGAACAGTGATAAGTGCATATTATTAAAATCATGGCTAAAAGCACATGTAATGCCAGCTACGACTTCGTACTACAACCTGTGTTCTTGTATATCTTAGCTTAATCATAATCTTTGCTTTCTAAGGAATATAAAACAGATCACTGCAGAGAATTAAATATAGTCTACTCATCAGTGAATGTGGGATGAAAAGGGGAAAGAGAGGAATAGAAATTAAATGCGTAGATAAATTCTGGAGAAAAAAAATATCAAAAGAAGCCTCTGGAATAGAGTCTAATGAACCTTCAGTGAACTTACTTCTTATGTTACCCAGAAATTATTTGAAATTATTTGCTTCCTGAAGAAAAAGAGCAGCTAATCAAGGAGGCATTTAGAGGCCCCTCATTTTAAGGACTGCACTAGGCAGATGGTGAATAACAAAATGATCTGCCCTTTACTTCAACTCCAACCACATGAAGTCAGAAAGTGGGAGGGTTTTTTTCCCCCATTTTACCTATGTCTTAGAATAAAGAGAAACTGTCAAAACTTCATTAAGTCATCAGCTATTCAATGGACAAAGAATCTAGGCTCTGAAAAGTACAACTATTTGCAGATGTCTTTTCGTTTTCCACACCTGACAAAAGTAGAGCAAGAATCACAAGAGCAGATTATAGGTATGACTAGAAAATTGGAGCTCCATTAGGAGCTTTCATCCTCATTTATATCATCTTTCTAGAACTTCATCAGCTCTAGCAGCATCCTATAATTAGTATCCTTATTGTCATTAATAAGGTAATGCTAATGAATCACAAAACAGCCATCATTAACTGAATACCTGCAAAAGGTCAGTCTGGATCACCTACCATTTGCCAAGCATTTTACATGATGCCATCCTATTTAACTTTTATGTTGACATTTTGCAAGTTGCATTGTATTTATTTTATATGTCAGAAGAGTTTTCAAAGAGTTAAGCAACTTTTCTAAAAGATTATATGGTTTAGAATTTAAATCAAGGTCCAACTTGAACCCATAGCCCCCTGGGGGATAACATATTGTCTTCTGTACCATGAGAGTTATGAAATGATGGCTCTCTGATTCCGTCATCCTTTGATGAACTGGACAGTAAATATTCACAAGACATTTGGAAGTAGACAACTGTGTCCTGATCTTGGGATCTAATCGAATCCATAAAGCTTTAGAGAGACTACTCAACAAACCACCAACTTCATCCCCTCCATCCCCCAGCCTCTTAAATACAAAGCCCACTGAATGCCAACACACCCAGGGAGAATTGATGGTCTAGGAAGATGAGGCTGCTGGCACAAGCAAATAGACTTAAAAAATGTTGAGGTCCTTTGAGATTTAAAATGCTTATCTGGGAGCAAATTCTCAAATATTCGAGCTTAGAAGGATATTCCCCAGAAGCAACTCTAGATGCTACTTCATAACCTAACTCAGCTTCTGCTTTCTCCAACTCAAAACAAACAAACAAACAAACAAAAAATACCCACCTTTTTGTGGCTTGCTCACTGAATTGGCTTGTTTCCCTGCTTTTCTTATGTTTTAATTATATTCACACACATCAGCAAACACACGTCGAATGCTCAGTGTGTGGGAGGTTCTGTGAAGTGAGATGCTAGGAGCTAGGCAGAGAGAGGATAAAGATGATTATTAGCTAATATTACATGGTCCTGATTCTGGTTCCTCAAGAGGTTTTCAGTGCCCAGAGCACACGAGGAGGTGGATGCATTCAGAGGAAGCCATAATTATTAAACAGTTTCAGAGTGGAGATCAGATGAATGCTGTACCAATTGATGTGGTAGTAGTCAACATCTGTTTAGGGCATCAGGAAATGCTTTAGAAAATAGATATTGCAACCATGAAGAAAAAGTAGAAACTATTTAAAAATGTAATGAAAATATCTCTAGGCAGAAGAAACTGCATGGGCAGAAGGACTGAGATAGGAGGTATCCAAAATTTTATGGAAAGTTTCAGTAGTCTGCTTGTAGTTAATACTATGAGCAGTCAACATTTATTGAGCATATAATACGTGACTAATATATCTGCTAAGTGATTTAAATATAATATCTCATTTATTCTTTATAGCAAAACTCTCAGATATACACTATAATTACCTTCATTTTATTGATAAGGAATTGAAGTGGAAGGAGATTACTAATTGTCCAGAATCTCATAACTCTTAAAGAGTGGACCCAGCCAACCCAGACATCTATCCTCAACATCAATGAGGTGGATCCCTGTGAAAAAAGAAGGTGCATTTATGCACCTTATTGATAGGTATTAGAAAGTTCAGAATTCTTGCTTATGCATTCTATGCTTAGTTTCCTTCTTTCAGAAAGCCCTAGCCTGATGCAAACAAGGGAACTTGTGGTTTAATTTCAGATTAAAAATGATCGAGCTTGGGACAAGCAGATGGCGAAATGGTTATGTGGCTGGACTCCTACATAGTTGACTGCAGTTCAAGTCCTGGACCTAGCAGCTTAAAACTCATGCCACTAATGTGTGCATGCACGCCCAAAATCCCAAGAGGAGAATGGAGGAGAAGGGAGGAGTGTCTATCTGTACAAGGCTCTATACGAGGCTGACTGTCATCACTGTAATAGGTCATATAAGAATATAAGAATATATAAGAATAGTTTAACGTGAATAGTGTAAACTATGTTTTAATTCTTACTGGATTTAAATATGTATGTGATTTTTCATGTATTTATCTCTCTAAGAATAGAATGATATCTACTAAATTTACCTATCCATAATGGATCAATTATGATAAACTAATGGTTCTATTCGAAATGGAGCACAAGATCATTGAAAGCAAGAACCATGTATGCTCATAGTATATCCTTACGGCATGGTAGACATCACTATGTGGTGTGTCACTTACACAGCAAGGGTTCAATCAATACCTGGTGGAAGAGAAATGACTCTTCATACATATTTAATACAACTCCTGATTTACACTGACTCCTGTGGGTTGTCTTAAGAAATGACCCCATGAAAAGACCAAATGGCTAAAGTGGAAACTTTGATCAATAGCAAGTTGGATATGTTGGTTACTCTGTACCCTGGGGGAAGGTGAACATACAAACAGTAAATATTGTTTGAATCAGTGCTCAGCACTTAAAGGATCCCAAAGTGGCTTCCTTGGTTTTACTTTCTCATGATTCCATGGTCATTGACCACCATTGTCATTGACTATTCTCGACTCCCTTATCTCCCAGAAGACGTTTGTCTTCTGCCCTACTTTTCAGAAAAACAACAGATCCGGAATGCAATATCAAACTTGACCAGTAGGTGCCACCATCAACCACATGATTTAAAATTTTTGGCTTCTAGGGAGATTTAATTTTTTTCATATCTTATGTGAATAGCATAAAACAATGCCTAATTTTATAAACATCTAATTCATATAGATAAGTCAAAGATGTATTTATAGGTCAGATTCAAATCCATAATTAAAAAAATAATGAATACTTGGATATGATAAACAGAAGAAAGAAGAAAATGGCTAGAAGACAGAAAGTCAAATGTCTACTGAATGCTCATTACATACTAAACACGTTGGATATTGGAGATAGAAGGGCAGATAAGAATTTTAGCTGGTGTAGGAATGCAGTGTAGGTGGAAAGAAGCAGGTAAGTTAAATATATAAGCAAGTTTAAAGACAAAAGCAAGGTAAGAAGTCCTAACAACAGTAAGAGAAAATACGATGAGAATTTATTAAGTCAATGCCTATGGACTCATGGACATTTTAACATAAGCTATGAAATTGTAGGAGCCAAAGAATGGTGCAGTAGTAAGATATCACTGTCAAGCAATTCCACATGGGAAGGTTCCTGGTTCAAGTCTGGAGACCTCCCTGAGTTAACCAGTCATTTTTTTGCCCATGACCCAAGGTTGACTGGCAGCTGAGAGTGGATCACTGCATCAAACTCCTGTGTGTGTATGTGTGT
>NW_006159832.1:1638022-1638841 GCF_000334495.1 Tupaia belangeri chinensis | reverse complement strand
CCCTCATATTCTCCCTCTGTCTTTCTTATGTTCTCATGGAAGAGGTAAATAAATAAAACACAAAAACAAAGACAAAAAGATGCTATCTGGCCTGAGTGATCGCTAGGCGAAGGGAGAAAATATGAATATTCTGAGAACAAGCCATAGTCATAAAGGGTAAGAAATATACATTCAAACAGCAAAGAAAACATGGTTCAAGGGACAAAATAGTAGAGGAGGTAAGTAGTTAGATAGTGTGAAAGAAGACAAAATATCATCTTGGAAACCACTCATGAAATGTCTTACTTGACAAAGATGTTTGGACAGTGCCATAGAGATTAGGACTCAGAGTCATGTTTTTATTTTTTATTTATTTATGATTTTAGAGAGATTTTTGCTATAGGGTGTGTGTGCTCACCTGAGAAACAGAGACAGAGTGAGAAATCACCTCCCAGGGAAGTTGGCCACACTGCAATCCCTTCTCTTCCATTCTCCTCTCAGGATTTTGGACACATGCACACACACACCCGGTGTGAGTTTTAAGCCTTTGGGTTCAGGACTCGAACCATGGTCAACTACGTGGGAGTCCAGCGATGTAACCATTACACCATCTGCTGCTCCCAGTCTTATATTTTTAAAAGATACCTCTAAAAGTAGCATGCAGGATGATCAGAGAAAGTAGGACTAAAATGAAGGTCAGTTGGTATGTACTTATTTATTAGTGCAAGAGAGAAGATAAAGGACTGAATTACCATGGTAACAATAGAGATGGACTGAGAGGATTCTTTTTTTTTTTTTTTTTTTTGGGGGGGGGGCATTAATTTTCACACGTGTGAAAGA
>NW_006159832.1:1630636-1637206 GCF_000334495.1 Tupaia belangeri chinensis | reverse complement strand
AACATAGAGGTGTGGTGAGTGGATTTTTTTTTTTTTTTTTTTTTTGGTGAGGGGGGATTAGATTTCACAAGGTTAGAGACAGCTTGGTCCTGAGAAGAGTTAATGCATAGAGTTAGTAGCAAGAAGACTGAGATCACTAATTTAGAAATCTAAAACATGAGCACACTGTTAGCTTAGATAAAGAAAACAACATTAAAACCAATTACTTTGAGAGTGGAGGGAGAGAGAATGAATTCAGCTCACGTATGTTGAATTTGAGATGCCCATAACACATTTAGGTACCCCCAAATCCAGTGGATAGTTGGAAATTCAAGGGTGGATAAGCTATAGATAGAAATTTCAGACATATCCTAACACACATTTTTTTCATCCTTATTTTGCCCACAAGTAAACTGATTTTCTCAGGTGATGAAATTTGAATAAACATAGATTAGTTCATTTGTAACAAAGCAGTACTGTCTTTCACTTGTCAGTGTGGATTTCCATTGAGTTTATTTCAGTGCTACGTTTAGCAAATACCTCCCCGGTGGTAGACACTAGGCTAAGCACTATGGCTGCAAAATGGAATACTTCTCAATAGCAGAAATGTCCTGAAGGATCCAGGTGTGAATCTACAGATTGGCCTGCACACATTGCAATGACCCCTAAGTGCGGGTTGACTTGAAAGTCCCACCTTTTCTTTGGGAGGGTAGGACAAGATTTTTTTCCAGTAAACTGTAGGTAAGATGAAGGGAAATTTAATTTATTGATTGAGAGTTATTAAGTGCCTTTTAGGATAGAATATCCTCACAGGATTCCAAATAGAAAATGAAAAATACATTGGAGATGCCCCCAACTTGCAAATAAATTTATAGTTTAGAATGTTGGGTATATACAAGTAAATGCAAGAGAAGCTCAACTATCAGAGCCGCAGCTTTCCCATTTTAAATATAGGTCTTTCACGGCTACTTAAAAGTGAGGTTATTTAAATTGTTAATTGTGAATTGATTCGGGCATTCATTTACCTTGAGGAATTAGATAGGTTAATTAACTACCATGACTCATTTTTCAAATTATAACACGAAGACTAATTTTCCCTACCTTATGCCTTGAAGATATTAATTAATACATTTTAACACCGCACCATTTCCATATCCTATGAACATTTATATGTGGAAGAGTGTCTTGCTGACGGACACGACTTGGCTCAGCTGTGATTGTTATCACAAGCTAGTGGGGAAGATTTGTCCAAATTTTCCTGAAGCGCTAGTCTACAGGACTAGCTCTCTTGAATAAGGCAGACAGGTAACATGAATCATGCATATGCTAATTGTAATAAATAATGGAAATATTTAGACACAGTGAGGTTTGAACTTGAACTTTATGAATAAATTTTGATTAGTATGCAGTACAAGCTGTATATTCTCCTTTTGTTCTTACTCTTAAAAGGCAGTCATTGCTAAATGATGCTTTGAAATTTTACAGCTGTTTTCTTATTCTTTCACTTCCACTTTCTACCTTGAAGCAAGGAAGTCACACAATCTTAGCCTTCAAATACAAGCATATATGTCTTCACATGAACTTTATTTTATTTTTTTTTTTAAAGAGATTTTCTATATAGGGCATTGGCATTCTCCAGAGACACACAGAGACACAGAGAGACAGAAAATGAGAAATCATCCCCAAGGGGAATGGTCACACCAAAATCCCTTCTCCTCCATTCTCCTCTTGGGATTTTGGGCATGCATACACATGCTCCTGGCATGAGTTTCAAGCTGCTGGGTCCAGGACTCGAATTGTAGTCAACTACGTGGGAGTACTGTGACGTACCCATTACGCCATCCGCCGGTCCTGCTTCACATGGACTTTGATTCATGCATGGAAACATTGATATTCAGAGCCATCGTTTTTTATCTGAGTGAACCAAATTGACATCTAAGCTGAAAAATGTTCCATGCTAAGAATCAGCTCTGACCGTGAGAACATAGTCTTTGCTCAGAGCTCTAACTGTACAAGGCACTTGCGAAGGAAATCTGCTGCTGTATGAATGGATTTTTTTTCTATGAAAACTTCTCGCACTGCCATCTCTGCATTTTCAGTAAGAAATGAAGTAGAATTCACAAAGATGGAGAGTTTGGAAATGGCCACCCAAGAGACACCGCTCTGGGACAGAAAGAAGTGTTAATTAATAAGGGCTTTGATAAGCAATCTCATTTATAATTGATCCAAGTGATTTTATGTCTAAACTGAAAAGATAAAGATGGAGACCATCTAAACAACCGTCCAGTAGGTGCTCGGAAGGCAGTGGCAGGCAATGGTTCATTCTTTCTCCTCCATCTGACCCCAGGAGCTAACTACAGGAAGGAGAGGGTACATCCGCTGACACTGAAGGTGACCAGCTGCTTTGCTGGTCATGATGATAGGTGAAAATAGGAAAGAGAGTAGTTCTAAAGCAAGGGGGAAAATGCATCTTTTTGCTACCTTTCAAATTTTGCTATTGTCCCTTTCTCCCTTCTCTTCAATCTTTTAAGATCTTATTAGGGGTCCCCCATGGGCTTAATACACTTACTCACTGACCATGCTGTGTTAAAAAGTGTCAGTATACACCAGTGGCTGTGCCGACATAATTGCTCATGGAAATAAAATGGAAAGCTCAATTCTGCCTCAAAGACTACACAATCAAGGAGTGCAGATGGAGAAACAAATAGAGGATTGTGATCTGGTGGAGGTTGTGCAATCATTAAGTATAGTCCAAACTAGGGAAAAAGAATCAAGCGAACCTCCCAATTCAGGTACTTCAAACAAATGAGGGTGTGTGGTCTCGTCAGTTTACCTTCATGGGAAAAGCAGGGTAGGGGACTTTCAGCTTGCCTGCAGTTGCGGGAGTATGTGGGCTGTGCGTGTATTCTTAATAATCAGTCTGTGTTTGGACAGATTGATACAGGCTATTGAAAAACTGGTCTTAAGTGTAGATCTACTGCAGACTGGGCGTGGAATTCATGAAGATGGAGGGTCTGGAAATGACCACCCAGGAGAAGCATTTATAAGGGACCTTTATTCTCAGGGGAATTTTCCGATGCCTCTCTTTGAACACCATGCTGTCTGCTTAAATTAAATCTTACAGCAGATCAGTCCTCTTTCTCTCAGACTTCAGTCTGACCAGACTGGTGCTTTTCCCCAAGCCAAGGGTTTCCATTTGAGTAGGGAACGTCTCTCTTTTCTTTCTTTAATCTCCAAGTCCAATCCTTTTTCCAATTGTCCATTATTTAAGCTTTAAGTTTACAAAAGTCATAGATTTTTTTTTTTTTATGAAAGACATGTTTTTGACCCACTGAACAATTCAGGATGAAGTTATTTTAGTAACTACTCCAACCTATCTGTGATTTCTTAATTCTCAAACTTGAAGAGTCAATGGAACCTTCTGGAGTTAGGGTTTTGTCTGTTTGGTCTGCTTCATATTTCTGATCTTTGTTTCCTTCCTCTGCCTTAGTTTCCCACATCCAATTCTGTGACTTCTTCAAAAACTGTCTATTGTGGGATCAGCAGTTGGCCGAATGGCTATGTCGCTGGACTCCCATATGGTCAACCGCAGTTTGAGTCCTAGACCTGGTGGCTTGAAACTCATGCTGGGCACGTGTGCATGCATGCATGCCCAAGATCCCAAGAGACGAACAGAGGAGAAAAAGGATTGTGGCGTGGCCATCCCCCCTGTGGGGTGGTTTCTTGCTTTCTGTCTCTCTGTCTCCCTCTGTCTTTCTGGCAAGCACATGTGCCCTATATCAAAAACCTCGCCAAAACAAAACAAAACAAAAACCTGTTTGTCCTCATTGAAACTTTCTCTTTTCTCACCTCAAAGTTCAAATAAAAAAGCCCTATCATGATTTACTCTCTAAATGTAAACCTCCTTTTAATAAAAACACCATTTAGCTTCAGTCTCTCAGCTTAGTTTGTTCATTCACTGATCCATTTGTTTACTGCCAATAGAAGAGACAAGAAATGAAACAGTTTATGTCATGAATGTATACAAGGAAGAGAAGGTGACCTATAATTATGCCAAGCATCACATCCCACTAAGCTCCACACTTTACACTTTCTTTTAGTTTATTTACTTATTATTTATTTATTTATTGAGAAAGCAAGAGAGAGAGACCTCTGTCAGAGTCTTGTCGCACAGAGATTCTCCTCCCAACCTTCCTTGCAGCCCAGAAGCCCGACATGCTCAGGTAGACTGGAGATTTGAGCCCCAGGCCTTCCCACATGGCTCTGGTGTCTTACAGCAGCTGGCAAACATTTGTCACACTCTACTTCTCACCTCTGGTCCTACAAAAAAATGGTCACTGACATTTAGAATGATGCTCTAAAAGCACAGAGAACTCCTAAATGAACTGAGAATTGTGATTCCATCTGGCAGGGTGCTATTCCATCTTCCAAAGGAATGGGCCATTAACATTAACAAGTTTCAGTTCCGAGAGATGAGCTAAAATAATTATCTTCTGTTTAGTTCTTCAATTAGCACGAACTTTTGTTCCTCACACATGTTTAAGACGTGAAACGGCATGGTATCAGAATTCAGAATTCTCACTTCTCAGGAAGTCAAAGAGCACTACTATTTTCGGTGCTTATTGTTTATGGAACGGCTTGGCCTCAAAACATTTTTTTAAAAAAACATTTCAGGAAAAGCATAAACAGCTTTAAACATTTTAAATTCAATAGTCTTCAAATTCTTCTGGGTGGATTTTCTTTGCACGAGAAGGTGTACTTCTGAATCCTCTATGCAGCATTAATTTCTCTGAGCAAAAAAGCCTCTTTCCAACACTTCTCTTTAATACAACCCTATGACAGAGACTGAGACAAAAAGGCTTTGGTGAGTGCAAGTGCAAAACATGATTGTAGAATTTAAAAGTCCTTTCTGTCTTGCACGCACAAAAGCCTAGTCTTAGTTTCACAGCTGCCGCTATTTGTAGTCTGTGACTCTGCCCCTTTGGACAAACAATTTCACTTCTTCGAGCCACAATTTTCTTTCCTTTTTTTTCTTTTTTTAAATTTTATTTTATTTACAATTTTTCCAGAAGGCACATGTGCCCTATGCAGAGGGACAGAGTGAAATAGAGGGAAGGCGAGAAAGCACTCCCCTGTGGGGCATAGACATACTGCTGTCACTTTTCCTCCATTTCTCTCTTTTTGGGGGATTTTGGGCATGTGCATGTGCACCCAGTGTACTTTTTAAGCCACTGGTCAGGCACTCTAACTGCTCAGTGGGATCCAGCCTCCTTAGCCACCATTTTAAGCCATTTTCTTTCTTTAAAATATCGGTATTATAATATAGATTACATAATTGTTGTGAGAACTTAACAACATACTGAAAAGTGTTTAAAACATGATGAAAGCTCAACTGAAATGTGTTATTGTTCAGGGGCCAGCAGATGGCGTGGTGGTTAAGGTGCTGGACTCCCATATGACTGACCACGGTTCAAGCTCTGAATCCAGTGGCTTGCTTTCTCAGTTTCCCTCTCTGTTTTTCTGTCTCTCTCTGGTGAGTGCACATGGCCTAATAGGAATTTTTAAATAATAATAATAATAAAGAAATTAAATAAATAAGTCTTTTAAAAACATATCTTACTGTTTTGTAGTCTAGGACACAAGAAGGTGCATTTTAATATAGGCATACGGTTAGTGTACCTCTACTCACCACATGATTGTAAGCACCTTCAGTATAAAGGCCATAACTTTTTTTTTTCCATGGGATATTTTTCCTATAAGGCACATCTGCTTGTGGGAGAGACAGAAATAGAGAGAGAGAGAGAGAGAGAGAGAGAGACAGCGAGAAATCACCCCACTGGGGGGACAGCCAAATGATAATCCCTTCTCTTCCATTCTGTTCTTGAGATTTTGGGCATGCGCGCGCGTGCGCGCACACACACACACACACACACACATATCCGTGTGAGTTATAAGCCACTCAGTCTGGAACTCAAACCGTGGTTGCCCATGTGGGAAGTCCAGTGCCTTAAGCACAATGCCACCTGCTGGCCACAAGATTATAATTTTTTATATCTGTGACTATCTCTTAGCCCATTAACCTAACAAGTCAAAGGTCAGAACTTATTATTTTATTTTATTTTTTTTGAGAGGTTTTTGCTATAGGGCACGTTTGCTCGCCAGAAAGACAGAGAAGACAAAGAGACAGAAAGTGAGAAATCGCCCCCCAGGGGGAATGGCCAGGCCACAATCCCTTCTCCTCCATTCTCATCTTGAGATCTTGGGTACATAGGCACACATGCCCAGAGTGAGTTTAAGCCGCTGGGTTGGAACTTGCCACAAACTTAAAAGGCGCTCGACTAAATGAGAGTCCATTGACATAGCCATTATGCTAACTGCTGGCCCCAAGGTCAGAACTTCTTGAAGGAAACTGAGCAAATTGTAAGTGCTACCAAACAAAGATGACCCATGAGAAGTGAAGTCCCCTGTGTATGGCAGAATATTCTTAGTAAAATATTAAGACATTTTACCAGAGTTATGAGTTTGATCTGTAAGTAGATATAAATAAGCTTAAGAATATACCAAAGATGACTAATGGAAATAGCACTAATG
>NW_006159832.1:1626389-1630625 GCF_000334495.1 Tupaia belangeri chinensis | reverse complement strand
TAAAAATCAGCAAAGCATTCCCACCTTAGAAAGGTTTTGTGGAGCCAGATCGAGGCACAGAGGTAAAGTGTGATGCCCAAGGAATGCCCACCTGGGAAGTTTCCAGATTTGTGTCAGGAGATCTCACTCAGTATGTCAGGCATGCATGTCTCCCGGCTGGCTAAGGCTGGGAGAATATTCTGGCATTGAGAACCCATCAGGGTGCTAATCCTGTCTTTGTCTCTGTCTCTCTTTCTCTCATGGAAAAAATTGAATAAACTTTAAAAAATGGCTTGTTATTATTATCCTTCTGCCTTCTATTTAAATATTATCCACAGTCTATAACAATAATACATAAAGCTAATAGACCAATGCCCGTAAGATCAAATACACACTGAGAATATTTGAATTAACAACTAATTTGTTCTACATTGTAGTCAGTTCCAAAGACATATACTATATAACATACTATGTCTTTTGTCTTACTTGATGAATAAGTAATCACAAGTTAAGGTATGGTAATAAGACTTACTTTTCAAAATAAAATTCCCAGAAAAAAGATATATAAAGAAATGTTAAAAATATAATGATATATAACTTGAAAAGCCAGAATTATGCTACCAAATGAATGATGATGTACTTTCTGAGTGATGTATACCCTACCAGCTTTTTATTATTATTCAGTGGATGCATGAGACTATCTTTTTATTATATTTTGCATAGTCTGTTTGGCTCTTCATCTTCTTTTTGCCTATGAAAGACTAAATTACTATCATGCCCATGGTTTCATGAATAGAACACGAGGTAATTTTGAGTGAAGAACTATGGTTAACCATGATCACTATAAATAAAAATACAAACTTTTTATTGTATGTCTAATATTTGCCTGTCTCCACGACCACAAATATCTTCAAGTGGAAGCTATTAATAATATCCCTAATATATAAATTTAATCAACTTAACCAACTTGCCTAGAGTTATAAGAAAGTGTCCTTGGAACTTGCCACAAACTTGAAAGATTGTGGCAAGTTCCCTCCCTCCACTTTTTCAACACCAACATTTTTGCTTTAATCATCCCCACCACAAGGAAAACTTCCATTTTGAAGGACTTTGATTAATGCAGAAACAATTGGCATTATCATCTTTATTATTGAGCACGTACAGAAATAAGGATCAAAGAGTTTCTCTTCTTGCAAAAACAAATACGCTTTGTGTTGACATCATTTTAACAAGCAGAATAAAAGATGAAATGCAATGTTTCGTTTTGCAGATGCAGCCATTGGTCATTGATTAGTGATTCATTAACATTTAAGCTCTTTTTAAAAATATTGAAAACATAATCTTAGTCCTGTTCTGCTTTTGGAAGTACTCTGTTTTAGAGAAAAGAGTTTAGAATGTGCTCTCTGACAGCTGAGATCATATGTGTGTGTGTGTGTGTGTGTGTGTGTGTGTGTATAATCCTAAAAATGCAAAGATTCTTCAAAAAAATCATGGAAAATACACATTCAAAAAAAAAAAAAAACTAGGGAACCAGCAGTTAGCGTAATGGCTATGTCGCTGGACTCCCACGTAGTCGACCGCGGTTCGTGTCCCGGACCCGGTGGCTTAAAACTCACGCCAGGCGCGTGTGCGTGCGTGCCCAAGATCCCAAGAGGAGAATGGAGGAGAAGGGATTGTGGCGTGACCATCTCCCCTGGGGGGTGATTTCTTGCTTTCTGTCTCTATGTCTCTCTCTGTCTGGCGAGCGCACGCGCCCTACAGTGAAAATCTCTCCAAAAAATAAATAAATAAATAAATAAAAAGGAAAAAAAAAACTATGCATGGATGTCAACAGTTTTGCACCAAAATAAACTTGTACTTTAATTCCATTTTTTGACAAACTTTTTCAAGTGCCCCCTGATAGCAAGTTCCTAGCATATGCTCCATGCTTAGTCCATGATGAATGAATAAAATAGTACAGTATAAGTCATTAAATCATGTCAATAAAGAAAGGAGTAATTCGTCATATATAAGAAAAAAGTCAACTACAAACCATGAAAACATTACACTGAAATGTAAATAAAGAATTTATACTAATCATGTCATATTTTTTAATCTAAATTTAAAAATTAAGCTAGAAAAATCTTAGCCATGAGTTTCAAATAGGTAAAGTATTTGCCTCCTATTCCTGGGTCTTCTTTGAAGGTGCCGATGAAAATAAGTATTATAAAGCAATGAATATTATTATTCTGAATGCATTCTGTTTTTTCTACAGCAGATATTGAAACTAGATGCCCAAACACCAGGTTGCTGAGAGAGCCAGCTTTCAATCAACACGTAAGGACACCACCCGTGGGCAGCACTCTGTTAAAGAAATAAAAAAAGAGAACCTTACCTTCTCGGCCTTCTTAGACTTTGCTATAATATTGAAAAGGTAAGTCTTGAGAAGATTTGTGGCAGTGAAAAGGTAAGCAATTCAATATGGGAATTGAGGAAATGAAGGGAGTCAAAGGTGATTTTAATATAAATGTGAACCTTCCAAATGGAAGCAATTTGGCTGGAAAACTACTTGCCAGCATTCTACAATGAACTTTCATATTTAACTCTGGCTGAAAGTTAACCTTCTTTGCCGTAGTTTTTCCCCCTTTATTTCAGTGTCTGAAACTCCAAAGAGTCCAATTTTATGAATTTTTACCTTCTGAACTAGTTTTTGTTAACCTTTCATGAATTGCCAGATGCAATGGATAATTTGCGAACAAGACTTACTGAGAAGGTATCAGGTGTCTACTTATAGTTAGCACAACGGGCAACAAAATAGAAGCCATATTTGGTAGGGCATATAGGTCTACATTACAGGGAAGGGGGCAACTAAATGTGAAATCAAACCCAGAAGCATTCTTCTCTCGGATGGTCAGTAACATTTCTAATTCATGGGACCTCTAAAAAGAAAAAAGGGAGGAATCAAACACGTCTTGAAAACCTTATAGATGGCTGGTACTCTCCTGTCCTTTCACTAATATAATGTATTCATCACGGTAGCACTGAAAAACAGAAAATAGTAGCTGCATTACCCGTAAATGGTCATTGAATTTCTAAAAAGCTATGTAACTTACTCAAACTAGCAGAGCTTCAAACTCAAAGCTTTTCGTGATGCTCAAAGTCTTACGAATAGAACAATAGAAATGAAAATTGGAATGAATCCTAAAGGTTAGGTGATCCAGAGTGAGCAAATATACCCAAACAAATGCCCAGAAGATGGAAAATCAGCAGACTCTGCTGTGTTCAGAGGTTGCTGAATGGTAGGTCTTCACATGCGCCTTCAGAAATCTAACATCAATTGATACAAGATAAGAGATGTGAATTTATCTTCTAAAGCTAAATATAATTTTATTAGCTTGTAACTACGTGTGATTGAGAATAAAGTGAACACAATTCCCCAAGGTTATTTACTACCAGTCTTTTCCTGGGCAGGAGTATTCTGTAACTGTACATTGATTATAGATGGAATGACATCTCCTGCATGTTTAGTGACTCTGAGGGAGTATGATAATATATCCCTAACCCAAAATACCTCATTTATGGCCTATTATTTATGCTAGTATCCTTGCCATTAGACATTCACTCCTAAAGTTTTGAAATTAATAGCTTATTAAAATATATCCTTGGGGAATATTAAGACCTTAGGAGCTCTTGATTGTTTTCACGATTCTTTCCTGATAATGCATTTTGAGTGGTTAGAACCAAAAAAGAATAAAAAGGAAAATAAACTGTGTAAATTTCCTCTTATAAGAAAGGAACATTCTGCCCATCTAACTCCTCTATTTCTTCAGAGCAAAATCCTCACCATCACCTAACTAAAGGATCGTCTCACTTCCATGAATCCCACCTGTGTCTCAGCCAAGCGTTCCACTGCTTGGGGAGCCTATAGATTCCATCTGAATCTTATTAAGATAATTTCAATATCGCCTATCTCCTATACCCTGTAGTTATCTAGATACGTTTTATCAAATCTTTCAGAATGTAACATTCTGTTTGTCGAAGCTCACCACAGTGCCATGAACTTGCATGGAAAATGTCTCTAGTAAGTATCTGTCCATTAAACACACTGATAAAACAAAATGTAGGAGCCACGGAAGCATAGGACATAGGATATTTGTATTTTCAGTCAACTGTGATTTATAAAGCTTCACCATGGCCCCCACACCCAACCACCCATTTTCTGAGTGCACAAAGGGGAAGTTCAAAAGCTAAGGTCCAGGAAGCTGTTCTTGAAGTGTG
>NW_006159832.1:1604317-1625147 GCF_000334495.1 Tupaia belangeri chinensis | reverse complement strand
AAACTGAGATTGCAATACGTATGAGGCATGTAGACTATACATACAGCATACATGCTAAATGCTTCACATTTACATCCTTTAGAGCAAAAGAAAACTTAGTGCACACATTGTTTATCTAACAGAGGACATTGTTTTTTTTTATTTTTTAACTCAATATGAATCATATTCTTCTATATATGGCACAGGAATACAAAAACAAAAACACATATTAATTGAAGGCACCAGGTAATTTCAAGTAGTACAGCAAGGTTACATTTGCTACTAAAACTAGCATTTTTGGACTTGGTGTTTAGGTTTACCTAAGCATTGCCAAGCATCAGTGGCTGGTCCCTTGATTGAATTTTTTTTTTTTTTTTACAGAAAAGATCAGTGGGAAGGGACTCATGCTCTTCCCAAAGGAAATTAACAGATCTGAATATGGATGCTACAGCTTTCACCCACTCCTTTTATTTTCGATTCTTATTTACTCAGCATAATGCCATCTTTTTGCTCATAATAGCCTCAATCAGCACTCTTTGCTGCTTCAAGGTCAGGACTGCCTGCTGAGAACTGCCTTGCAATTCAATAACTGGCCATAAGGGGGGTGCAGAAAATTAAAGGACACAGATTGCTTTTTTTTGTATTCTCCATTTAATAACCATCCCTTCTAAACAATCCATACACAAAATGTCTTTTTCTCAGGATCAGAAAGAAACAGAATTTTCTCATTGTTAGTCTAGACTCTAAGGAGCCCATCATAATTTTAATAATTATTATTTAAAACCGATTACAGTGATGGCCGGATCAATTCCCCAAGCAAATTCAGTAACCGGCAAAGGTTTTCTGACTTATGTGACAATTGCAACCAGCCTTTAAGACTCTAGCATACTACAAGATTTGTGGTATTGCATGTACTTGGCAGTATGAAACACTACAAGAATGGTTTCCCTTAACTTTGTGCTTCCCACACTGACATGAGCCACCTTGGCAATTGCAAAGCTTAATAACTGTATTCAGAACGATGGCATTTAGTTGTTTTATTCATGTAATACTTAACATTTTCCATAAATATTTAGGACCTAAATTCCATTTGGTAATATAAATGCTTGCAGTGATCTACTGATCCATCGATCTACCTATCTAATGTCTCCTACTATATATCTAAATCCTCATTCCCTTCCATGTGTCACCATTAGTATATAAAAATTGTCACTAGCAATATATTTTTGGCCATGTATTTTGGTAATTGGACTTGTCATTGTTCCACTTGATATAAACACACCAATCCAATTTTCAGAGTTAAATTATGATATGAACATCAACGACTGTGTTGGAGGTTTTGTTGATGTGAACATTATCTAGTTAAGGGATATACGTCCATATCCACACACACCTTACATAAGTATCATGCTTACATTGTATACTCACTGCTTTCACAAAGAATTTAAATCAACCCATAATATCGATGTGCAATCTACAAGCATTTTGAATGACGTATCATTTTGAGCCGAAGTTCTCCTTAACTGAACATTTTTGGCTACTGCTCATAATTGGCTGTCAGATGTTTCTTGGACTTTCAATAACTAACCAGACTCTATTGGCTTCCTACTTGACACCAGGCACTATTTTAGGAGTTTGAGGTTCCTAGTTGGAAAAGTATGCTTTACATTGTAGTTAGAGTAAGAGGAAGTAAAGATTGTGGTACATTTTGATAAGTCCTAGGTAGACCAGCATGCCATGAAGGAACACTGAGGAGGAACACTTGCAGAGTGTCAGGGAGCTGTTAAGAGACAAACTTGAATAGGCTCTCAAAGGAAGAGCCGATTGATATTCATAGTAGGTATTTAAATAATATTTGTAACTGAGTTCTCTCCCTTCACAATAGGATTTTATCAATCATCTTGGTTAACTGAAATGACAAGGTTATCGCTAGCACACGAACTTGACTTCTTTGGCATTCACGTTCCAACTGAGAGAATCTGCTCTGAATTTGCACAGTCAGAGCGAACATTATATTCCACATCCGCCTTCACATTTGTCTGTTTTCCCAAATGAGAGATTTTTGTCAACCACTGTTGTGCTCTCTCCAGTATCAAATGGCTGCAGAAATTAGAACTGACACATGGCCCTTCGGTCGGTACCCTTCTTATCTCCTTCTTCAATTCTACATTCTGTCCTGAGTCAAAACTGAACATCCCCTGAAGTATGGACACATTTCCGGGGTTTTTCTTTGACCTGTGTAAGAAACAGAGTTCTTACTTTCAAACTGGGAACTACATAAAATAAGACTTTTAACTTTCATTTCCTTTTATGCCTTACTGCCTGTCTTACAATTTAGCAGCCATTAAAGGGCAGGTAGGTAGACGGTTCTATATGGGGAGAGGAGTACTCTTGCCTGGTGGGATGACCTAGGGGGCTTCTGAAAGCCACTCCTAACTCAACCAGTGCCCTTGGCCAATCTTATCCTAGAGCTTTTCATAGGACTTGCTCTTTGACTTGACTGAGGCACCTGCAATCAGTCTTCTGCCACCAGTTCCCACATGGGTGCTTGCTGATTTGTTTCAGCCGCCAGCTTTCACAAGCTTCTGCCTTAAATCCATAGTGCTTGCCTGTCCCCTGTAAAAGCCTCAGGTTTTGGTGGCTACTCTGGGAACTCTTAGAAATTTTAATAGCAAAATATGAAAACATGGACTTATTTTTTTTCAAAATTCAGCAGAATTTTATTTTTAAACTTTTGCATTTAAATGATTTGGGTGTCCAATTTTCTTTTTTGTATATGTATATATTTATTATTATTATTCATATATTAAATTGCTATACATCATTTAGATTGTGAAGAGACTTTACCCAGCATGATATACACCTCAGTCCAGTCGAGTTGAGACCACCATACACATCCTCATCAATAGATAATAAACCTTATCTGTATTCCACAAGTATCTTACCTTTCCATTTTCCCCCCAAATTTCCTATGTTCTTCCCCACTCCCACTCTCTCCACTTTTTTCTAGTGTCCATTATAATTTTTAATACTTTAATGTTCTCCAGTCTTTCCGTTTCTACCATGGAGGGCAGACAGTCAGTATATGTTAAGTGGAGACATGCAATGTCTCTCTTTCATAGCCCAACTTGCTTCACTCAGCAAGAACATGGATTTTCAGCCTGGCACTTAAATTTCTTCCCTCTAAAACTGGGGCCTATTTTAGAATCTGGAATCTCGTTCTAATTTTGAACTCTACTTCCCCAGTCAAAGATTATCTTTTCATTAGCTTAGAAAGTTAGTGAAACAGTGAATGTGTGTTTCTAAGAGACTATTTATCAGAAAAAAAGTAAGATGGTAGTTTGAAAAAAATCCATGGTAATTATTTTCCCTGATTCTTTATAAGTAGCAAAAACACCATTTCTTTAAAAAGTGTTTTTGTCCTGAAAATTGAGCTAACTTAGCCCAAATGAGGGACCACTTGTGCTTATAGACAAAGCCTTCATTTGACCAGAGAGTTTATAGTTATTTCTGAATGTTATTCTCCCCTAAGATTCTCTCTTTTTGTATGCAAATCTAAAGTCCCTGTCTATATAGAATTAATTAATGCCTAAACAAATAATAGGTTTGAGCATGCATCATATCTTTAGCATTTATGGAATCTTAAAGAGGATTCTAAGGGAATTAACTAGTGTAAGCAATTTCTGACGACACATCTTGAATGCTTAAATCCTAAAGTAGAATTCTAACATCATATTTTAAAACACTAAAAACAAAACTTTTTAAAATTTGTGCCATAGGGCACTTACATTCACTGGAGAGAGACAGAGAAAGACAGTGAGAGAGAAAGTGAGAGATCACACCCCAGGTGGAATGGCGATGCCACAATCCCTTCTCCATTTTCCTCCTGGGATTTTGGGCATGTAAGCATATATACCAGACATGAGTTTTAAGCGGCAGATCTGAGACTCAAACCATAGTCAGCCATGTGGTAGTCCAGCACCTTAACTACTATACCACTTGCTAGCCCCCAAACAGAACATTTTTAATAAACTTTTAAAATTTTGGAATCGCTTTAAATTTATAGCAAAAATGTGTATATAGTAAAAAGAGTTTCTATATACATGATTCCCAATTCTCTCTGCTATTAATATCTTAAATTAATATTATACATTTGTCATGGCTAGTGGACCAACATTGATACATATTATTAACTACAGTCCATACTTCATTCAGATTTTCTTCATTTTTACTACATATTGTTTTTCTGTTTTAGGATCCCATCCAAGATATTGTATTACATTTAGTCGTGACAAAGATTTAGACTCCACTTGGCTATGACAGTTGCTTAAACGTCTCTTATTTTGTAATAGGTCTTTATAATTTTGAATAGAATTGGTCAGGTCTTTTGTAGAATGTCCCTCTACCAGAATTTGTTGTTGTTTTCTAGAGATATATTTGCTATAGGGCATGAAAATAGGGGGAGACAGAGAGACAGAAAGCAAGAAATCACCCTCCAGTGGGATGACCATGCCACAATCCCTTCTCCTTCCTTGTCCTCTCAGGACTTCAATCATACACATACATGTGCCCAGTGTGAGTTTTAAGCTGCAGGGTCTGGGACTTGAACTGTAGTCAACTATGTGAGCGTATAGTGACATAACCACTACGTCATCTGCTGGAGCCAGTTGTAATATTTGTAACCACTTCCTTGAGATATAAGTCATATACCATACAATTTACCTATTCAAAATATAAACTTCACTGGTTTAGTACATATTAGGTACATACAGCCATCACTAGAGTCAATTTTCAATATTTATCACTCCTCTAATCCCCTCATTGCCTTACCAATCACACTCACCCTCCATCCTGAAACAACCACACTATTTTACTTCTGTCTCTAGATTTCTCTATTCTGGACATTTTATATGAATGGAATTATGTAATGTGTCATGTTGTTTTGTGACTAGATTATTAGAATTATATTTCAAGGCTCTTCCATGTTATAGTACAAATCAGTATATCACCTCTTATTATAGCAGAATAGTATTTCTTCCTACAGATAAACCACATGTTTAATTTTCATCCACTGATAGATTATTTTGCTGGTTTTACTTTTTTTTAGCTATTTTAAAAATGTTGCTATAAACATTTAAAAAAAAAAATTTCCAGAGGGCATGTTCATCTGCCAGAGAGAGAAGTGAAAAAGTTCTTGCTCATGAGGAATGATCATGCCGCAATCCCTTCTCCCCCATGTCTTTCTTTATTCAGGATTTGGGGTACACATGTACATGCACCCAACATGTTTATCAAGCCAGTAAGTCTAGGACTTTAGTCATGGGGTTGGCCATGTGGGATCCAACTGCCTTAACCACTACCCCAAGCTGTCCCTCTCTATTTTTATTCTCTGCATTCACAGAAAAGTAGGAAAAGAATTCCCCATCTAAGTCTCTGCTCTGATGATCCTCAGATAATTCGCCAGGGATGAGGTAATCTATAGGTTCAAAATCCTGCAGTCTGTATCTCCAAATGGCACTTAGCCATTTGGAGATACAGCCATTATCCGTCTCTACTTGGGTACTTACATCATCTCTGAAATAACTTGCCTTCTAAGCTTCTCTTGTCTTCCTCTCCTGAGATGAGATTTGCAGAGAATGGAACCAACAATAATCCAAATGACTAGAGAGGAAATTTTTTATTCTTTGTTTGTTTTGTTTCATTTTGCTATAGGGCACACGTGCTTGCTAGAGAAAGAGAGAAAGTGAGAAATCATTACCCAGAAAGAATGGTCATGCCATAATCTCTTTCCTTCTCCTCTATTCTTCTTTTGGGATTTCAGATTTCATATATGCATGCAATATGCATGCACACATGTCCAGCATATTCCTCAAAACACCGGGTTCAGAACTCAAACATGAAGTCAACCATGTGGAATCTAGTCACCTTGACCACCATGCCAACTTGGCCAACCCTATAGAAGAATCTTGAGACTTAAACAAACAAATGAACAAACAAAAACAAGGGAACCAGTAGGTGGTATAGTGGTTGGGGCACTGCACTCCCATGTAGTCAATCACACCAGGTACATGTGCATGCATGTCCAAAACCCAGGAGGAGAATGGAGGAGAAGGGAGTTTGGTGCGTCCATCCCCCATGGGAGGTGATTTCTCACTTTCCCTCTCTCTCTCTCTGTCTCTGTCTCTTCTCTGGCAAACTCATGCACCTTGTAGCAAAAACATTTTTTAAAAATAGCTTTATTGAGATTAATGCACTTTGAAATTCCTCTTTTTAAATTTTCTAACATATTTACAGAGTGGGGCAACCATTACTACAATCCAATTATAGAACATTCTCTTCATCGGTAAAGTAACCTTGAGCTCTTTTGCTATCACTCTTCACTCTCATTTGGCTGATTTCCCAGTCTCAGGTAACCAGCAATCTAACTTCTTTCACTAAAGATTTACTCTCTTTTCTAACATTTCAGCTGTCATTAAGATCTATAATAACTTTTATGCCTCATTAGTAGGTCTTTTTTTTTTCCCCCTGTGTGTGTGTGAGAGAGAGAGAGAATGAGAGAGAGAGAGAGAGAGTGAGAGAGAGAGAGAGAGAGAGAGAGAGAGAGAGAGAGAAACAGAAGAGACCCTGCAGAAGGCCACCACACTGATTCTCTCCCCACTTTATAATCTAGCCTGAATTTCAGGTGTGCATTTTCAGGTTAACCCATGATCTGAGTCCGGGCTTTCCCTATGGTTCCAATATTGTGCAAGGGCACCCTACTGCCTGTGCCACTGCAGCTAGGCGCTCAGTAGGTCTTAAATCTATCTGCTCTATTAGAGTGGATCCTCTTTTGTTTTCACCTGTGCTGTTATTTTCGCTAACTGAAGGCACTCTATTTTTTCTCTAATATTCTAAAAATTTTAAAGGAATTTTATTTTATTAAACAAAAATGGTCGTGCCACTTTCTGATTTGAACTGTCTGACATTCTCTCACTGTCTTAGGAATAAAGTTAAATATATTCATATGACATAGAATGCCCTGTAAAGGGTCATAGCTTCCTGGTGCCATTGCTCACCACACCTGTGAGATTTTAAATTGTACCTACCTTTAATCAATTGCTGAATCCTCAACCAGCACAATCTTTCTTTTCTAAAAATGTTCACAGTCCTGCTTTTCCAACAACAACAACATTGCTCTGACTTTACATAGTAAATTTGCACTTATTTCTCAAATTTCAGTGACAGCTTTTCAGGAATACAAATCTGTGTGCTTCCAAATTAATACTCCTACTTCTAGTATAACCCACACTCTAAGTATTTACTTATGTGTATCTTCTTTGGTTCTGGAAATCTCCTTCATGGTGCAATCATATTTTATTTTCAAGGGCTAGTAAGTTTCCTTGCACATGGATGGAAGTTAGTAATAGATTCTGACATTTATTCTAGAAACCTTTCCCAATCTATTTTACCATACGTATAGATGTTCATACTTGATTGCAACCCTACACTAAAAAAGACACAGCTTCAAATGTGTGGAATGTGGGTAACTGTCAAGGTGGATACATATCCAAGTAGAATGCAAAACTTTATGGATTCCAGATTTGATGGATTCAATAGTTTCTCAAAGCAGTTTAATTATATTAGTACACTGCAAACATCCAAACACACATGAAGAAAGAAATCAGTTCTTGGAGTTGCACATACCGAAATTAGGCAAAATACATCTTTATTATGAGTGTGGAACTTGGGGTCTGGAGAGAAGAATTAAGGAGATGACATATTTGGATGTTATAGGGAAACTCAAATGGAACCTATAAAACCACCCCCACCTCAGCTCCCACACACTGATGCCTCTTCATCCTGATACTCAAAGGAAACTCAAATGCTACTTAGCATTGTCAACTAAAGTTTTCTGAGTAGAGGTAAAGAAGAATTAAAATGTGTTTAAATTGTAAATCTATCCAAATCTTTATGGTGTTCTCTACCACATAACCACATGACAAGTTCAAGTAATGGGTTAAACTGTTTTAAATATTGCCTAAGTAAAAAAAGATTGGACAATACAAATTTTGAATAATTTGTCTTGAATATAAATGTTTATTTTTTTTCAAAATTCATTAAAGAATTATTTATTAAACTCATAATATGTACCAGGAACAATTCTTGGGGCTGGGGAAACAAGAACAAATGAGAGATAAAACAAATTACTTTGTCCTTCTTATACTTATAGAGTGAGAAGATAAAAATAAACACAAATATATAAAATATCATGCAGTAAGTCATATTAAAAAGAAAAAAAAATTGACTATGGAGATTCTGAACCGGAAGGATTGTACCTTTTTTGAAAATTGCTTTAAAATTTATTATCATTATTCTCCTGTTTGACCAGAGCAAGATAGAGATAGGAAGAGAAAGAAAGAAAGCTGCCAGGTCCTGGACTCAAACTGTGGCCAGCCATGTGGGAGTTCAGCATCCTAACCACCAGCCCCACGACTGTGTTTTGTTTTTTTGTTTTTGAGGTTTTTGTTATAGGGCCCACTCACTGGAGAGACAAGGAGAGAGACAGAGAGACAGAAAGCAAGAAATCACCCCCCTGGGAGGATGGCCATGCCAGTCCCTTCTCCTCCATTCTCCTCTCAGGATTTTGGGCACACATGCACATGTACCCAGCATGAGTTTCAAGCTGCCAAGTCTAGGATTCAAACCACAACTGACTACATTGGAGTCCAGCTGTGTAACCATTCATTATACCATCTGCTAGTTCCCAGGATTGTGCTTTAATATAGAAAGAATTTCAGGGAAATCTTTTTGGATAAGGTGATTTATGACTAAGACCTGAACAAAAGGAAGGAATGAGGCATTGAGTATCAGGATGAAGAGGCATCAGTGTGTGGGAGCTGAGCTGGGGGTGGTTTTATAGGTTCCAGTCGCATTAAGGAGGCAGAGGTAGCTTAAACATAGAAAGCGAGGGACTTGGAGGTATGAGAAGGCAGGGTCAGAGAGGTATGGAGAGCCTAGATTGTTTAGGATAATGGTAGAGTGGTAGCCATTATGAGAATCTTACATATGATAATGAGTAAGATGGAAAATTATTGCAAGGCTTGGTACAAAGATATAGCTTGATATGATTAATTCTAATTTTTTTCAGAGAGTCATTGTCACTGTTGAGTGCATGACAAGCTATGTACTGGGTAGAAATGAATTAGAAATTTCCATTGATAACCAATGAAAGAGCATGCTGGTTTAGACCAAGATAGCAGTGGTAGAGGTAGTGAGAAGCAGCCAGATTACAGGTATATTTTGATGTTAGAATCAATAAGGTAAGATGGGTGGCTGATGGTGTGATTGTAGAGAAAAACAGAAACCAGGACCAGCAGATGGCATAATGACTACTTGCTGGACTCTCACATAGTTGAACGCGGTTCAAGTCCTGGACTTGGTGGCTTAAACTCATGCTGAGTGCATGTGTGTGCATGCCCAAAATATGGAGAGGAGAATGGAGAAGGGATTGCAATGTGGCCATCCCCTCTGGGGGAGGTGATTTCTCACTTTCTGTCTCTCCGTCTCTCTCTGTCTTTCTGGTGAGTACATATGCCCTATAGCAAAAACTTTCTCCAAAAAAGAAAAACAGAAACCAAGAATGAATCCAATTTTCTTAAATTCATATTTGAAATTGCCATTCGCTAACATGAAAAAGACCATGAGGAGGAATTGTTCAGGATGTCTGGGCCAGAACATGACAGATGACAACTTAGAAATGGTGCTTGAAACCATGAGATCAGATGATTGACAATACAAAGGGATTCAGGGTAGCTAGAAAGTGGAAGATCCTAGGGCCTTCAGATATTCAGAATTTAGGACCAAGAGGAGGGACCAGTGGAATCGAGGGAGACATGGTAGTTTGAGAGATTAGAGGAAAACCTAGAGAGAGAATGTCTAGAATCAACTCAGGACACAGAAGGAGGGAGCTGACAAATGTACTCATCAATCATGGAAAAAACACTGATTAGTGGCTCTTGGATTGGCAATGTGAAGTCACTGGTGAATTCTGCTGGGTGTCATTTAGATTGGTGGAAAAGCTCAGTGGCTACGATCATGAAAAATGAAATAATAAAATACTGGATGTATAAAGATTATCAGCTATATAAGTTAAGAAAGTCATTTCTCTTCAACTCAGTTTTTAGAACTCTCCAAAGTGGAAATTAAAATGGTCTTATACTGTGTTTGAAGATTATCTGAGAAAAAAAAAATGTTTAAAAAAAAAAAAACTTAGAAAAAGCCAGTTCTGTAGCCTAGTAGTTAAGGGATCCTGATTCTACATGGTCAACCACAGTTCAAATCTTTGCCCTGGCGACGTGAAAAGCATGCTGGGTATATGTGCAGGTGTGGGACAAATCCTGACAGGGTTGAGAAATGGAGGAGAAGGGATTGCTGTGACCATGTCCCATTGAGGGAGAAGAGCACTTTCTCTCTCTCTCTCTCTCTCACAAACATACACACTCTCGAGAATTAAAATAAAATTCTAATAGCATATGGTATAGACCAAGTTCTCAAAAAATGGCAGCCATTGTTATATTAGTATCATAAAATCACTGGAGTTCTTCCCAACTAATGTAAATGCAAGTCTTCAGTAAGGAAAAATTTTATTGCCTTCCCCAGGAGGATCAATAGATTGGAGCATGTATCAGATTCTAGAATATCAGTTCTTAAATCTTAAACATATTCTAGTAGCATTCAATTCACTGCTGAATATTTTAGTAGAAATGGTAACTCATTTCTATTTTTATCGCACATTCTTAGTCATATTTTTTGTGACAATCTTACACAGCCACTTCATTTCTCACATAAGCAGCATTCCCCTTTCCATCTCCACCCAAGAGACTCAGCAGAAATCCTAGTTTGTATCCAATTGTGTGCACTTCTCAAGTTTAATTAACTATTAATAAAATCCTTCCCATCTCCTCATTAAAAATGAATATTTAATTTGATAAATGTATACAGTGTCGTTTATATTTTCAATGAGTGTGTTGAATATTTTCTTTCTTTGGAGTACATTTGAATAGAATATGCAAATCCTTTAGAAAAAAATAAAATCAAGTCAGCAGGTGGCCTGGAGGTTAAAATGGCTAGATTTCACATGACCTATTGCATGGTTTGAGTACCAGACTTGGTGGTTGGAAAACACATCAGGCATGTGTACCTGCACGCATGCCCCAAGTCCCAAGAGAAGAATGCAGGGTAAGGTATTGCATCATGGCCATTCTTCCTGGGAGGTAATTTCTCACTTCCCTTCTCTCTCTACATCTCTTTTTCTCTCTATTTCTCTAGGGTGAGTGCACATTGTCTATAACTAAAATAAAAAAGAAAGAAAGAAAAGACACGAAATGAAATCATATAGATACATACTTTCTTGATTTAAAACTACCTGTCTAAAATGCTATAAATTATAATAAAGCAAAGAACAAGTGAAAAGTAATTTTTCTTTATAAATGAATGCTAAAATAAATGTCAAGGCATTATCCAAAAGTGATATTTGATCTTTTACATACCTATATTTGGTAGTATTATTGTGCTTTATAGTAATAGCATTTTTATTTCTTGGATCAATAATCCTTTCTGTTGCCATGTTACATATAAGATGGTATTGTATTACAGAATTTTATCTGTACAATTATTATTTGAAATAAAGTTTTTTTATTAAGTTAATCACTCTTGAGAATTTTATTCTGATATCTCAAATGATAATATTTTATACAGAAAATAAGCTAAATTTCAAGTTGCAGTTTAAATGTCCAAACTAACATATCAACCACTTTTGAGTCATTCATGCATACATACATATACACATACATACAAAATTTGGAGCTAAAAGTTGATTATGCCAAACTTATGAGTTATATTTAGAACATGCATAAAAAACAGGTGATTACTTAAACATGTATATGTCTTTCAGCATTTAAAAAATATATTTCTTGCTCACTATACAATCTCTAAATTTGCATTTAATTAATTATTCACTTTTTTGTTGTGCTTCAGTATATCTCTTTTAAAAATGTAATTGTGTCTTCTGGTGTAATAATGATTATCCACTTTAATGGATAAAGTCATTGTCCAGAAAATCTAAAACATAGTTTAAATTATACTTTATATAATTTTGTATGTGTGATTTTTTTTTTTATGAACAGAGTCACCATCATGATTATGTTTTTTCCAAAATTAATAATGATCTCTGTTATTGTGTATTACTGTGGTCATTAGCATTATTAATTTTAAAATTACCCAGTGGATACTCACAAATAGATGTTAGTTCTAGCAATTCCAGTTAAACAAGGACCTCTGTATAACTAGAAGAAGCTATCTTGTGATTTATAAAAAAATGTTTAATTCATAATCAATGATTCAATGGATAATGGAATATTCAATGGATATTTAATGGATAAAATTCAATAGAAAATTCAATGGCTTATTATTTCAGTGGCTAATAAATACATTATTATTTTTAGACATGAAAAGAAATGATGTTTGCATTTTCCAAAATGTTTTCAAAGCATACATCACCTAAAAGAATTGGCCTAGGAGTCAGCAAGTGGCACGGTGATTAAGGGCACTAGACTCCCATATGGCCAGCCAAGGTTTGAATCCCAGACCTGGCGACTTGTTTTCTCACTTTCCCTTTCTCTCTCTCTCCCACTCTACCCCTCTCTGGTCAAATTAAAAATAAATAAATTAATTAAATTATTAAATAAAAATAATTCATTTTTCAAAACATTATTTTATTATTTTATTTTATTTTTTATTTACTTATTTTTACTTTGATAACAAAGGAACAGAGTGAAAGACACAGAAAGTCAGAAACCCAGCCACCAGGTTTGGGACTTGAACCATGGTTGGCCATGTGGGAGTCCAGTGCCACCATGCCACTTACTGGCCCTAAATATACACAAAAACATACATATTTAGTAACTTTCTTACTATCCCTAAATATACACAAAAACATACATATTTAGTAACTTTCTTACTATCATGGTATACTGAAAGGCATATTTAAATATTGTCAGACATCAATATGCATTTGTAAATGTATTTGTATTATAAAGTTGTAAACAGAATTATAAAAACTTAGGCTTGTATTTTAAAATCCAAAAATTTTTTGGTAATATTTGTTGTAATTTTAAATTTATATATAATTGTTGCACATCTTTATGGGTTACAAGAAGATTTTTTTAAAGCATGTGCACAGTGTAAAATTATCAAAATGATAAACATATTCACTCCAACATGTATCATTACATTATGTTATACACATTCAAAAGTTTATCTGACTCATGTAATTTTTTAATAGCATGCACTGAAATTATTTATATAATGTTGAGCCCCTTATTTAGAAAATTTAAATATTTGCAATTGCAAAAACTTCTGGATTAGTGATCTTAAAAACTAATAAAAATGCGGGACCAGCAGTTAGCATAATGACTATATCACTAGATTCCCATGTAGTCGACCACGGTTCGAGTCCCGGATCCAGTGGCTTAAATTCACGCTGGGCGCGTGTGCATGCATGCCCAAGATCCTGAGAGGAGAATGGAAGAGAAGGGATTAAGATGTGGCCATCCCCCCTGGGAGGGGGGTGATTTCTCGCTTTCTGTCTCTTTGTCTCTCTCTATCTTTCTGGCAAGCACACACGCCCTATAGAAAAAACCTCTCCAAAAAAAAAAATAAATAAATAAAAATGCACTGCCCCTGTTTTAAATTAAAAAAAAAACCAAAACTCCATTTCAATTGTTGCATGTAACTTTTCAGTTCCTATTTTTACATAAGCCTAAATACAATGTACTGTCATTTTGCATTTCTCTTCTTACAATCAATGGGGAAAGCCCTTCACATTCACCATGGTCACCTTGTATAAATTGAATGCACACATCCCTAATATAAAAGAGAAGAGCTCTATCCTAACCAAAGGGATAGAACTAATCCAGTGGGTACCCAGTTCTTAAAAGGCCAACTTTAACAATTATTTTTCATGCGTATGCATTGCAGAATATGTTTCTTCCATTTAATTTTAACTAAACTCAAACATGCGATTGAAAGAAAAATTATTGGTAAGAACTTCAATTTGCCTAGGTGGATAATTTGTAAATTATTTTTTAAAATTTATTTCTGTCAGTTTATATTTACACAGGAAATCCTTGAGATGTAACCTAACAGCAACAGTTAAATTTAAAAGGCTAGTATTAAGTCCTATTAAGTCGCACAGGTTTTGACACTTTAATGGTTCTGTGCCTTTGTGAACCATCAATAACAGTAATTTAGTGGCACTACTAATTCCAAGTGACTAGAGTTATGTCATACTAAACTGCAGACTTTATGACATCAGTTAAGAGGTGGATGACCACCATTTTATTGATAATGAAAAGCTTTCGACAAAAGCTCAATTTACAGACTTTCTAGAAATTCACATTAAATCTCTTCACTTTCTTGGTTTTCAGTCCTTCTGCAGATAGTGAATACATCCAATAGTCTATTGATTTCTCCAGGGATTTGTTCCCAGACTGACAGAACCAAAAAATAACAACTGCTGTGTTTGAAGAGTAACCTCCTGTGGTTTTATTTCCATAATTGTTTCTCTGAGGTAATGTAGATAAAAGAAGTGTGTCTCTTCTATTCTTTCTCTCTCTCTTATTCATTTTACCATCTACTTCATGCTAGGTACCTTTAATTCCCACAAAAATAAATGTGTTTAATTCTTTTTTCAAGTAAATAAATAGAGGCCCAAACAAACTAAATATTTCTACAATGACACACCACTTATAAGAGGCTGGGTCAAAATGTAAAAAGTTCAAATGCTAGCTCTAAAGCTATTTTTCCTTTTACAGAATCATAAAAAAGGAAAGAAAGAAGTGAGATGAAATTTTCCTCATGAAAATGTTCATATTCAATCTTCCAAACTTACTTTTTAATTTTTTTTTTGGAGAGGTTTTTGCTATAGGGCGTGTGTGCTCTCCAGAAAAACAGAGAGAGACAGAGAGTCAGAAAGTGAGAAATCACCCCACGGGGGGATGGCCACGCAGCAATCCCTTCTCTTCCATTGTCCTCTCAGGACCTTGGGCACAAATGCACACATGCCCGGCGTGAGTTGAAGCCACCGTGTACAGTACTCGAACCGCCGTCAGCTACATGGGAATCCAGTGGCATAACCATTACGCCAACTGCTGGTCTCCAAACTTACTTTTTAAACTTAATTATTTTGATCATATTCATGTTTTTTGTTATTATTTTATTATCATAAATGCAAGGAAATGGATAAAAAGTGAAAGATCCCGACAATCAAGAATCACTACATTTTGAAACCTTATTGTAACTTGTGATTAATATAGGACTCACATGTTTTGTGACCTTCTCATTCCTTAATATGGAATATGCTTGTATAGTTTGGAGATTTCTGAAACCAGACTTATCACAAATCATCAGTTCTCTGAAAGGGCCAGTTGATAGTATTTTGTTTTATTTTTTTCCACAAAATAAACCGTTCAAAGTCCAGCTACAGTAGCACAGACAGTAGGGCAACCTCGCACAATACTGGAGTCACATTCCCATGTGATCTGGGTTCAAATCCCAAATCAACTGAAACAGACCAAGTGTGCTTGCACACACCTGTTATCCTAGTTGGCTGGAGTACTGGGAGCCATTCAAGACCCTGTCAGGATATTTGTGTGTGTCCCTCTCTATTATGAAGTAAACAAATAAACTTCAAGAAATAAAATTTTAAAATAAGCCAACAAGCAAACAATGTTTTGCTGGGGATTATAAGAAAATAAAATCAATTTTTTATATCAACTGGACACTCATTGTTTATTTTTACAACTTAACCACTGTTAGAGCTCAAAATTTTGGGTAAACCTTCCTAATCATTTGCCAGCTTAAGAAAACAGAAAAATACAAGGTTGTCAAATACGGTATAAATTGGTGAACATTCCCTATTCAATCATTTGATGAGAGCAAATCAATTTCCCACTGTTTACGTCTTGTCAGTGAAGAACGCTTGATTAACTTTCTGTTTACATAGTTCACCAACACTCAATTATTTTAAAGGTTTTACTAAAATACAGAACCTAAAATAGCTCATGTAAATGAAGATTTTCCAAAAAGGTAGTTATTTCTAGGCAGCCATTATTTGAAACCCATACTCTTTCTTTCCAAGCTAAACTTTGATTTAAAGTTGTTTGTTTTTGCTAAAGCAAATTGCAAACGATGGTCCCAAAGCAGTCATAATCTGGGTGTAAACTTTGATTTAAAGTTGTTTGTTTTTGCTTAAGGAAATTGCAAACGATGGTCCGTCCCAAAGCAGTCATAATCTGGGTTATGAAAGACACTGTATTTTGTTTCACCCAGCACTTTATTATATCAATATGCAAGTAAGGAAGTAGAACGATGGTGCTGAGGGTAGTTATATGTAGGAACCCCTGATTTGTGTGTATGTATTAATAAATTAAGCTTAATGCCATCCTAGTAATCAATTTACTTTGTTTTTCAGTTGCTTACAGAGAGGTGTGTTGGGACCAGTGGATGACATAATGATTATGCTACTGGACTCCCACTTATTCGATCACGGTTCGAGTCCCAGACTTAGAGGCTTAAAACTCACAATGGGCGCATGTGTGTGTGTGTCCCCAAAAATCCCAAGAGGAGAATGGAGGAGAAGGAATTGTGGTGTGTCCATCCTCCCTGTCGGGTGATTTCTTGCCTTCTGTCTCTCTATCTCTGTTGAGTGCATGAGCCTTATAGCAAAAATCACTCTTTAAAAAATAAGAGAGAGAGGTGTGTTATTGATCACTGTAACAATTACATTCATTTCAATACACGTGTCAAAATTAAACAGACTACATAGTTACAAAAGTTTATGTCATTACAATATCGCAGGGTACACTGTTATCACAGACACTGCATAGAATTCTCTAAGACCTTACTACCAATACATGAGAGCACCTCAGAAAATTAGTGGAGAATTAATTTTTTATATCCATGCTTTTATTTTTTTTTGAGAGGTTTTTCACTATAGGGCGCGTGCGCTCGCCAGACAGACAGAGAGAAACAGAGAGACGGAAAGCGAGATATCACCCCCCAGAGGGGATGGCCACGCCGCAATCCCTTCTCCTTTATTCTCCTCTTGGGATCTTGGGCACGCACGCACACAGGCCCGGTGTGGGTTTTAAGCCACTGGGTCCGGGACGCGAACCGTGGTCGACTACGTGGGAGTCCAGCGACATAGCCATTACGCTAACTGCTGGTTCCCTATATCCATGCTTTTTTTATAACACCATTTTCCATGAATGTTTTGAAGACCTCCCCTCATAAATGTGTGTATATATGTTCACATATGTGTGTTTTCTCAAATGCTTCAGATATTTTCACATAAGTCCTTCACTTTAAATTGCCAAAATGAGACAGAGAAAAAAGGAGAGGGAGAAAGCCTTCCTGCCAACGGGGCGTGGTCATGACACAATCCCTTCTCCTACATCCTCTCATCCTGTTTGAATGTCGGGCATACACACACATGGACCTGGAATATTTTTCAAGTCATGGAGACTAGGATTCAAACCTTGGTTGGTCATGTGGAATTCAGCCTCCTTAACCACTAAGCTATGGAGCCGGACCTTTCATCTTTTTTAAAACTCAATTTTCAAAACTGCTTAATGTGTAAATAATTCTGGCAAAATGTTTGATTTCCTTTTACCTTCAATTTTTTTCTTAAGCTTGGGAAGAGAGAAATAAGGACCAGTCCAGAATCCTCATTCAAAAATTGCTGCAGTTTTCTCATCTGGAAAATGGGGGAAATAATGGGTTGATGAGATAATTCAAGGTATTAATATATTTGAACTTCTTAGAAAAATGCTTGATTCTACTTTGTGTCGTGGTTTTATTATTAATATATTTTTACCTTGTTAGTAATATTAGCCTTATTAAAAAAATTCTGTCATTTTTACATCAATGATCTACGGCCTTCCAAAGTTACTGAAAATTTTTACCTAGAAATAAAGTACAGCTAGCAGTGTGGTAGACTGCTGTAAAGCACTGGATGAGGTGCCAGCTGGAAATGGACTTGGAACTATCAAATGCCTGTATTAGCTGTGTGACATTTTAGAAAGCATTGTAAAAAATTCACTGTATTACTTAGCTGTTCTGCAAAATAGGAGACTGGTAATCTGGAATTTACCAATTTCGGGTGATTTTTGAGAGGATTAAATAAGATAATCCTTGTAACTTTTGACACAGGAGGATTATTTCTATCTGAGTGGTTATAGATGTACCTAAAATACATATATAGATCATACATAGAAATCAATTGATTTTTATATTTTCTTGTTATTACACATCATTTGTAAACATTCTGATTTGTTTCCAGTTGAGTTAGGTTCTGCAGACTGGGTCTCACTATACTGAAAGCCTCTCTCCTCAGCCTCCTAAGTAGCTGGGCCCACAGGCACATGCCACAATGCCTGGCTCTTTCAGACAGGGTCTTGCTATACATAGTGGCCATGCTGGTCACAAGCCCATGGTGCTTCAGCCTCGGCCTCCAGTGTGACTGGGATGGCATGCCACTGTGCCAGGCCTTAAAAGGGTGAGCCAGGAATGGAACCTGAACTTCCCTCATGGCCTCAGTTTGCCAAGAAGCATCATTATCCAGCACACATGACTGCAGTTGAGTCTTTTGTTGAATTTTAAATAAATCTAAGATAGTTGAATACAGGGGCTACTATATTACTACTTTCATGCTACATGTGTCTTATGCAATATTCCAGTTTTATGGCGAATGTTATCCTTATTAATGATCCCTTAAAAACGAAGCAATAAAACACTCTGAGTTTTTTCTTGCTATCATTAATATTTCATTTTGCCTACACACACATGGGCTATATGTGAATATAATATAGATGGATATTATATCACATATGGATATTAGGGCAGCATTTTCTCTGATTTTTTTTTCCTTTAAAATACTACATTTTCCTGAAGAAACATAACATTCTATGTAATAAAACAAAAACAAAAATACTCTACATGTTTATCTTTGGTCTATCATATATTAGAAATAATATTTAACTTAACATATATTATCTCTTTTCATTGAGAGTAAGTTAATACTAGATTTAAAAATTTCCAAAGTATGAAGACAATTTATTATATTATCATAATATCAGTTAGTCTTATACTCGGCTAGCATGATGTTTAAGAAGTGAAAAATAACGCAGAATATGTTTCTGTTCCTTTTGCTAATTGTAAATATATCATTCTGTTGGCCTTAATCATAGTCTTTAAAATTATTGGAAATAAAAATAACAGTCAATGTTTCAGGATATCAATATTTGTTAATTAATTTATTTTTAAAGAATTGTTGATTTTAGTTTGACGGGATAGAGACAGTGGAAAAAAAGGGAGAGTGAGAAAGCAAGCTACCAGATCCAGGACTCGAATCATGTTTGTCCAGTGAGGAGTCCAGCACCTTTACCATCATGTCACCTGCCAGCCCCAATTTATTTTAGTTAATCAAATTATACATACTCCTTGTAAAAATATTTAAGCATTATAGAATTTTTAAAGTAAATGATGAAAAATATCTACTAATTCCCCACATCTCAAGGATGAAAATTGAAAAGAAAACCATTTAGATATTCTAGAACTTTTATTACATATGAAAAAAGTAAAACAAAAAAATGCACTCACACCATGTTGCAAAATTAGTTTACAATCACATTTCTTTCTATACACTGTTCTTTTTTCCTTTAATAATATAGTTCAGGGGACCAATAGATGGTGTAATGATTATGTCGCTGGATTCCCAAATGGCTGACAATTCAAGTCCTGGGCCGAGGCTTGAAACTCACACCAAGCACATGTGTGTGTGGGTGTGTGCCCAAAATCCTGAGAGGAGAATGAAGAAGAAGGGATTGCAGCTTGGTCTTCTCCCCTGGGGTTGGGGGGTGATTTTGTGGTAGGCAGTAAGTTAGCCATGAGCGGGCAGCCGGAAGAGAAAATCGAAAGGCTCTCCTAGCTTCAGGTGCCAGGAGGGTGAGACAATTTGCCATATTAATTCCTTGAGGCTTGAGGGAAGCATACAGGGATAGTTCCTAGATTTTCTTTTGTCAAAAGGACCCAAGCAAGCATTTGGTCATTAATACGGTAGACTAATTGGGCGATCTAATTGAGGCAACCTGACCGCACTGGGCGTATGTAATTAGGTGACCAAATTCCTCACTTTGCCTGTGAGGAAGGTGCGCAGGTGCAGGAGAGAATGTGTGGATTCAAATTTAAAGGAAGAACATAGGCAGCGTAAGGGGGCCGCCCACTAATGAATATTCATGACCTCTAGTAATAAGAATAACGGTTGACTAGTATCAAACGCGCTTGCCACTTGGCAATCCGCCCGCCCAAAAGCCTCTTGGGTGTACTTTCTTCCTTTCCTTTCCTTTCTTTCTATTAAACTTTCTTTTCTATCTACTTCATTCGTGGTTGCGATTTCATTTTGCACTTAGGAACTGATCTCTAATTTTAGTGATCTGGACCCAAAGAACCAAGGATTTCACAACACAGCTCAACACTTTTCCATCCGTTAACAATTTCTCACTTTCTTTCTGTCTCCGGTAAGCACATGTGCTCTATAGCCAAAATCTCTCTAAAATAATAATAGTGGGAACCAGCAGTTAGCGTAATGGCTATGTCACTGGATTCCCACGTAGTCGACTGCGGTTCGTGTCCCAGACCCGGTGGCTTAAAACTCACGCCAGGCGCGTGTGCGTGCGTGCCCAAGATCCTGGGAGGAGAATGGAGGAGAAGGGATTGTGGTGTGACCATCCCCACTGGGGGGTGATTTCTCGCT
>NW_006159832.1:1602402-1604254 GCF_000334495.1 Tupaia belangeri chinensis | reverse complement strand
AAAAAAAAAAAGTGATAAAATAATAATAATAATAATAATAATAATAACAATAATAACAATAATAATAATATAGTTTAGACACTCTGACAAATATATACTTCAATTTTCTTAAAAGATGCATAGAATTCCGTAGTTTGAGGATACTTAAATTTGTATTTCCAGTCTTCATTTAGTTGGATATTTCCAGATAGTCACTGCAATATTAAAGTAGTTAGAGTCTGTACTTGCTCATTTCCTCGTGTCCTTGTCTTAGGTAGTCTCCCCTGGAAAGCAGAGGATGGAGGAAGTTCTCAGTACCGATGCTTTATTAGGAGATAAGATCCCCGCGTGTGAGGGAAGGGGCCAGGCCCGTGGCCTAGTGGTCAAGGGAGCTGGATGCCACATGACCGACCACAGGGGTTGAATATTGGCTCTGGTGGCTCGGGAACCATTCAGAGCCCATGTACATGCACGCCCAAAACCTCGGTAGGATGGAGAAAAGGAGGCAATGGGGTAGAAGCATGGCTAAGCCCCATTGGAAGGTGCTTTCTCTCTCTTCTTTGTCTCTTTGTCTCTCTCTGGTGAGCTAACATACTATATGATAAAAATTTTAAAAATTATAAAGTACAGCAGGAGGGAGGAAAGGCATAGTGGTATGTTGCAGTCATTCATTGCTTTGCAGACAGACTATGGCTCTGTGAGCTTCTTCTAAACAGACTGGGCGGGACCATGGTGTGTCCATCCCAGACATGGAGTTGCGTGGTTTGAGCTTTACATTTGACATTTACATTTCTGATGTTTTTATAACATTCACATCATTGTATATGGAAATTTTAAATTTCTATCCTAAGGACACATTGGTTTCTTTCCTATATGTAGATTTTTAGCCTATTTCAGCTACTCTTATCAATATAAATGGCATTTCTAAAGCCCAACAGGTATTCTCAACCCTGATGAATTAATCTAACACCATGAGTCTTAGTACAGTGGCATTTCCAGCTGAGCTACAAAAAAGAAGAATGCATGTGAACATAATCAAGTTGCACCAATGCCTGTGTATCTGCAAATGAATGATCTCATCATGCAGCCAACGTGTTAGTATTTTGTTATACTTTATTGTTATCATTGTTTTGGAAAGGTGAAAATCAGATAGTTTTCAAGAGCAGATGGAAACCCAAAGCAACAACACAAATAGTGAACAACTCTTTAAAAATATCATAGCAGGGGCCAGATAATGTTGCAGTAGTAAAATGCAGACACTGAGAGACTGACCCATTCCAGAAGGTTCTGGCTTTGCATACAGACAGACACTTCCCTATGTACTGTATACTCCAGTCATGAGCATGCCTGTGATCCAGGGATGGCGGAAACAGGGGGTGGTGGTTGATGGCAGCAAGACTCTGGTGAAAATAATGTCTTTCTGTCTCACTCCTTGTCTTTCTCATTCATAGAAATAAGTCAAGAAGGACCAACAGATGGTATAATGGTTGTGTCACTGACTGGACTCCCACAGTCTGAGTCCTGGACTTGGTGGCTTAATACTCTGGGCCCTTGTGCATATCCAAAATCCCAAGAGGAGAATGGAGGAGAAGGGATTGTAGCATGGCCATCTGCCTGCGGAGTGATTTTTTTTTTCCCTTCCATCTCTCTGGTCTCTCTGTTGAGCACACATGCTCTATGGCAAAAAAAAAAAAAAAAAAAAAAAAAAAACCCCTAAATAAAGGAGAATATAAACTTTTTTTTAAAAAATGTTAAAACCAAATATTAACACATCGACAAATAATTTCAAAGCACAGCCTAACACATAGTTTGAACAGTTTATCTTGTTTGTATGGGAGCTAATTTTCCCTCTTTCGAAACTCTAAATTGAACA
>NW_006159832.1:1574214-1602371 GCF_000334495.1 Tupaia belangeri chinensis | reverse complement strand
GAAACTCTGTCCCACAGTGTTTAAGGGAAGGGGAGATTCTGTTTGCCTGCAGCTTTCTACTTGGCTGTGGCCTACTGATGGCACTCGTCTTCCCCAGGGACAAAGCTTGCTGCTCTCCTATTCATTCATCATCTGGTTTTTTGGTCCAGACCAAGCATGGCCACAGTGGCATGGTCTCAGTGCTTTGTGAAAACACACTCTTCATAGATGCTCATTATTTGTAAAATCCTCGTGGTTATCAAAGACCATATTAATAGCTATCATTTGTATTTTACCTTATATTTGTCAGGTTCTGGTAGCATTGCATTCAATATATTAGCTCATTTTCTCCTCACAGCAGCACAATGAATATTGCAAATGAAATGGAGTAAAGGAGTAAACTGAGGCACTGCCAGCCTGTGTCACTTAAGTGAGTGATCCAGGCAGTGCTGTTTGACCTATGAGTTTACTCTGCCTCTCTGCCTTGTTCCAATACTACTCTTAAATTCTTCAGAGCAGCACTGAAAACACAAGTTGTAATGAAAATAGAGAAAGAGAGAGAGAAAGAGAGAGAGAAAGAGAGAGAGAAAGAGAAAGAGGAGACTCTATAGACTAAAAGATAATTAAGAGACATATCAGACCTCTGTGACCCGAGGACTCCTTTCTGTGATCAAACCTTATATATGCTAAGAAATTTTGGAATTCCATGAAATAAGTTGAAATTTGGACACCTACTGAATTTAAGGTATACGTGATGTCTTGATATAGGCATATATTATGGGATGGTTTCCACAATTAACATGTGACATCTGAGTATATGAAATGACATGTTACTGTGGTTTATTTCTGATATGAGGTCCAGCTGCAGTGGCACAGGCAGCAGGGGTGATGCTGTGCAGTGGTAGAGGCCATTTTGGAAGGCTCCATCTTGGCATCCTGGGTCTACCTGAATATGCCAGGTGTACCTGCAGGTGCATCCTTGATCCTGGATAGCTGAAGTTGAGGGAGCAAGTATCTATTGGGGCATGTAGACCCTGTTGAGAGTGCTGCTCTTCCTCTCAATAAATAAATAAACTTTTAAAATGATATGAAATAGTGGGACCAGCAGTTGGTGTAATGGCTATGTTGCTAGACTCCCATGTAGTCGACCATGGTTTGAATTCCGGACCCAGTGGCTTAAACTCACGCTGGGTTTGTGTGTATGCATGCCCAAGAGGAGAATGGAAAAGAAGGGATTGTGGCATGACCATCCCTCTTTGGGGGGTGATTTCTCACTTTCTGTCTCTCTGTCTCTCTCTTTCTGGTGAGCATGTGCACCCTACAACAAAAAACTCTCCAAAAAAAAATGATATGAAATAGCTGCACCCTACAACAAAAAACTCTCCAAAAAAATGATATGAAATAGTAAAAATGTATAATCACTAGTTAATTATTGTGGTTGGGTGGGTATTTTGTATAGGGTTGAAATTCACTACAATAAAAAGTTATTTTAAATTATCTCCAAATTGATGGTTTAATGGTTGTATTGCTGGACTCCCACATGACTGACCATGGTTTGAATCCCAGACCCAGTGGCTTGAAACTCACACTGGGCATATGTACATGCATGTGCAAAATCCTACAGGAGAATGGAGGAGGGATTGCAGCGTGGCCATCCCCACAGGAGGGTGATTTCTTGTTTTCTGTTTCTCTCTGTCTCTCTGGTAAGTGCACACACCTTATAGTAAAAATCTCTCATATGTACACATATATATGTACATATAATATTATGATATATAATACATATTATATATATTTAGAATATATATATGTGCACGTGTGTGTGTGTGTGTGTATTATGTATATTCTAAATTCTTTCCTTCATTCACATTTTAATCCATTTCAGAGAGTGGTTGGTATGTGCACACATAAACATGTAAAATGATGACAGAAGAGCAAGAGTGGGATGCTCAGCCGGAAATCAAATAAAACTCTAGGATTATACCCAGAAAATTTTTACTTCTTGTGAAAACTTAAGAGAGAAATCTTACTTCTTGAGATGAGGCTGAGAATGATGGTATTTTTAGATGCTATCTTAGCAGCATCTGGGAACGTATAATGCCTCAAAGTTGCTGACTTGGCCGGCACTTCTTTCAAGTCTAGAATTGTTAAGTCATCAATAAACTCATTCACTCATTCATTCATTCATCTTTCCATCCATCTAGTAAAAACATACTTATTGACCATGCAGTGGGGAACGAATCAAGTCAATATCTGTGCCCCTTGTTTCTAGGGGCTTATACTCTAGGAAGATATGCAGTCTCTATGTTATCGGAAGTAGTACTGTGCTGGAATTTGGAGTCATCATAGAAAGTCATTGCCAAAAATCAGATTACGATTTTACTCCAAATAAGTGTGCTTAGATAAATACTTTGAAATGCTATGGTTGTCACAAATGGCAACCAGAATAAAGGAAGGAGAGCAGGAAAGAAGCAATGAGCTCTCTTGAAGGGAAAAGGTGCTTTCTCATTCGAGGTATGTAACCTGTATAAATGCTGTGATTTTATTACTGATCTATCTATCTTTACCTTAAACTCTAATACAGACAGGTACTTCATAAGGTTTTGGCCTGCAGTTTCCCAGACACTAGTATATATTCATTCATACATATAGGTTCATATATATGGTATACTGGTATACTATATATGCTATACTATAGTGTATTTATGAACCAAGTAAGTATGTGTGTGCATGTGTATGTACCTCAGTGTACTTTATCTACTGCAGAGTATAACAGTACGCTATTGTTATACTCAGTAGGCATATTGACAGTCGCCCTGGGTAATTTCTTCATTTTTCAGTGAACTTTAATAGATTAATATTTCTACAAGCTTTATCTTTTATCTCCTATTATCTTTTTTCATTTTATTTTTCTTTTTTAATTTACTTTTTTCCTTCCTTCCCATTCCCGTCTTTTTTTTCTTTTTTCCTTCCTCCTCTCTCTCCCTCCCTCCTATTTTTTTTCCTCTCTGTGGTCCCTAAGAAAATCTGCCCAGGTACTTAGAATTCGGGGCAAGTCTTGATGCCCTTCTGCCCGCATTGTATGTGCTGTATGCTCTGACTACAGATCTAGCAGGATTCTCATCCTTTTCTCTTTAAAGGAGCACTGTAAAGCCTCAGAATTAAAATAAGCATAAGCATCATAAGTGAACCAACATTACACCAAAGTCATTTAAAAATTCACCAACTCATTGATGGATTTTGAAAATATAATTTGGCCTTGTAATATGTGACAGTCATTTAATATTTTGGAATTGACAAGTGACCTGTTTTCCTCTACCAAAGCTGTTATTTCTCCAGACTGAATAAACATAGGTTTTATTTTAAATTTGAATTAAAGTGCATATCAAATTACATTTGTTTTGATGCAAACATCTCACTTGAACAAACTCCATGAGAGGAAGCTTTGGCATTTGTCTAGCGCCATCTACTGCCCAAATCAAGCAGAAGCATGAATTTCGTCCTCCTCATTTGAAGATGGTGGTGCCCGATTATTATAGCTTAAGTTGTTTGCAGCAAGATATGATTGGACAGAGAGAAATTAGGCAAAAAAAAAAATGGAAAAGCTAGCTAGTGGTAAACATAAGTGGGGCTGGGAGACTAAGATAAACATACTCATACTCACGTGAACACCCATACATTTAGAAGCTAGGGATCTCTAAGAAACAGTGATTTGTGTATATAAAAGCACACATACTTATTAACACAGTCTTACATAACTTTTGAAAGCATTTAATAAATATTTAACCAAAACAATCTTTTCTCCAAAAAAAAAATTCAAAGAATTTACTTCAGTAATAAGGAATACCATTTTTCAGGTTTTCCTCTGAATAATGTTTTTATTATTAGAATATAGAACAAGAAATTAGAATTTCAGTTATTAAAAAAATCCATTCAGACCTTTTCGAAAGGTAGCGTGTAGTATAATCATTATAACAAAAAAGTACAGTAAGTTCAGCTTCCCTTGAACAATGGTGAAATTAAGGAATACAAATGGCTGCAGGATTCCTGCTGAGTAATAACATGAATTTAACTAAGTATGTAGGCCACTTTTAGAACTCAGTCTTCTAGTCATTTATTACTATGATATAATTTTACCCTGCTTGACAAGATAATTCATATGTTACAATCACTGCTTCTTCAAAAGAGTTGCATTCACCGGCAACACAATTTACTAAGAATCTATAAAAATTGATTGTGCAAAAATGCATACCTTTCTGAAATAAAGAACAAATTGTCAAAGAAATACATGTGGCTCGTTTTTGTAAATGTCTTTATTTCATGCAGATTAAAAACCCTTTATAATTGTTATGCTTAGTTTTTTGAATTAGTTTTCTTTTTAAACTAGATGATGTGTAAACACACAAACAGGTCAGCATTTTTAAATAGTTCCTAAATTCTAACTTGTAAGAATGCTGATTCATATAATATCCTTTTTTCCCCTTAACTTAGCAAACCAGTTTATAGTTGTTTATTTTAAAAAAATACAATGAAATATCTCATAGTTCAAGTGTGGTTATATTTGTAGGTCTCTTCCTGTGCTAATTTCTAAGACAACAACTGTGACCTCTTTGCTGTGTGCCAACTGTATCAGCTTACATTTAGAGTCATTTCTCAGTTTGATGAAAGTGTTTTATTTTTCCTTCTCAGACCTAAATTAGTTCATGTAATAGAAACTAAGAGTAAGAATCTATTCTCAGCATCAAAGGAAAAGTTGAATTTAGTCACAAAAAAATGAGACTACCTTTCTCTTAATTCATACACACAGAAAAATTACTGCACATTCTATAACCTCATGATAATTTTTTTTAGTATTATTAAATAATTTTTTCTATAAGGCATGTGTGTTCACCAAAGAGAGAGACAGACAGACAGAGAAAAAGTGAGAAATCATCACTCGGGGGTATGACCACACTGCAAACTCTTCTCCAATTTCCTCTCAAGATTTTGAGTACACATGCACATGTGCCCAGTGATATTTTTAAGTTGCTAGATCAGGAACTCGAACCACAGAGTTGTCTATGTGGGATCCAGTACCTTAACCTTCTTGTAACCTGTTGGTCCACTCATGATAAGCAGTTTTTTTTTTATGATTAAATAAAAAATACAGGTTGAGCATCCTGATATGAAAATTTGAAATCTGAAATGTACCAAAATGAGCACTGACATCACATCACCATTGGAAAATTCCATACTACCTTATGTGATGGGTTTCAGTCAAAATGCTGCAACCCAAAAATACTGTATAAAAGTGACCTTCAGACTATTATGAATAGGAAGTATATAAAACATAAATGGATTTGTGTTTAGACTTGGGCCATATCCCCTGAATATCTCATTATATTTATGGTAATGCTTTTAAAAAAAAAAAAGGAACACCTCTGGTCCCATGAATTTTGAATAAGGAAGACTCAACCTGTACAATAAAATTATCAGAGTTTCAGAGAAAATAAAATAAAATGTTCCTCTTTACTTTGAGATTAATATGAACAGTTCTATGTCTCAAATTGACAGTGCATTGACTTTCATTTATAGAGGATTAAGTTTTTCTTCTTTTCATCCTCTCATGACACCACATTCTTTACACTTAAAGATTTGTCTGCTGACAATGACTTTTTAATAAGAGCAAAATGCAACTGAATAAAATATAAGACTACATCTAAAGAGATGTACACAGAAAAATTCCAGTTTGCAACCAGTATTTTGAGAATCTTAAGAAATATCAGATCTACTATATTTTATAATTCTAAACTAATAAGAATTAAAATAAATCAGGTTCCTTTATACTGTCCTTGAACATAAGGAATCACACACACACACACACACACAAAGAGTAAGAGGAACTGTACTGTCCAGTATTGTTTAAATATTCTATTCTAAGAGGAAAACTGGCTATGTGATGCACTTTAAAAAGATGCGGTCTTGACCCAGCTGCCATGGTGCACTGGCAAAGCAATACTCTGCATACTGAAAGCTGTAGGGACAATCAGGGTTTAGTTCCTGGGTTGACCTGTACATAACAGGTGTTCATATACCCGTGGTTAATAAGAATTAAAATAAATCAGGTTCCTTTATACTGTCCTTGAACATAAGGAATCACACACACACACACACACACAAAAGAGTAAGAGGAACTGTACTGTCCAGTATTGTTTAAATATTCTATTCTAAGAGGAAAACTGGCTATGTGATGCACTTTAAAAAGATGCGGTCTTGACCCAGCTGCCATGGTGCACTGGCAAAGCAATACTCTGCATACTGAAAGCTGTAGGGACAATCAGGGTTTAGTTCCTGGGTTGACCTGTACATAACAGGTGTTCATATACCCGTGGTCCTGGCTGGCTGGACAGTAGGGGAAGAGATCCTGCCATGAGACCCTGTTGAGAGTGCTTTGTTTTCTCTCTCTCTCAATATATATATATATATATATATATACACACACAAATGGGTGTGCAGGCTTTTGTAAGAAAAGCACAACCCAAAAGATTTGTTGGCTCAAAACTCTGGACTATTAGCTCCATCTTTTTGCCTTCCAGTGAAAATGTTTAAACAACCAAGTTGTTCTAACCAACATAGGATTCAAAAACATCATGAACAAGGACGTAGTTCTAGGTTACCATTAAATCATTGGGAAAGGATCCACCTACTGATAAGTATAATATTATTATGTTTAGTAATAAAGTATTAATTAATTATCAATAAATATTCAGACAGACTGAAATGCAGACACATATGCATGTATATAAATACATACATATGCTTATGACCCTGTTCAAAATCATCATCACCTGTCAAAATCCTATTATAGTATAAAGAAACCATTTAATCTCTGAAGTGATTATAAAAATCCCTGTAAAACTCTCCCCTTTCCGAGGACATTACCAGTTATTCTGACACATGGGGCTTTGGCTTTCCTCAAAAGTGGCTTCTAAGCAAATCATTTGAGTGAGTAGTTGATTCTGAAGGTGAAATCCAAAAAATGCTAGCAAGGGAGGGCAAGGTGAGGAAGGGAAGGAAAGGGCAGGGAAAGGAAGGCCCAGATTAACCATGGATTATTAAGCAATTTAACCGAGGCACAATTAAAGCCCAGTCTTTCCAAGCAGCTCAGGAAAATGTGCACCACACATGTCAGAGGTATTTCATTTGACAGAAACATGAAACTCTCATTATTAAATGTATCTCCTATTTACTAGAAGCTGCTCAAAATGTATTAAAATTGTTCTTTTGTCTTTTGGAGGAGTGTACACAGATGAAGAGTGATGTAGAATTGCTATTTTTTTATTATTTATTTTTCTTTTTTAAAAAAAGAATTATTATTTCTTAAAACTATCATTCTAAGATCAACCCAGTACCCTCGTGGTTAAAGAAACTAGATCCCAAACAGTCAAGAACTATTTGAATCCTGGCCCTCAGAAGCTTGAAAAACATGTTGGGCATATGCATGTGGATGCCTAAAATCCCCCAGAGAAGGAAGACATAGAGCAGAAGGGATTGTAGCATGACAACACCCCATGAGGGCGTGCTCTCTCCCTTTATCTCGCTCTCTCTACCCTCATCTCTAGCAAGTATATGCACCCTTCTGGCAATTAAACAACATAAAAGTTATTATTCTACTCCTTTTGGGGAGTTGCAATAGCTCTAAAGAATTTTCTGTATCTGTATAAGGTCTTACATTCTGTAATTTGCCCATTTCTAAATTGGAGGTAGCACCTAGCAGTCTTTCACATAGGAAACCCCCACAGTGAGTTTGTTGGTTGTAAGATCATAATTTAAATTTATCCCATCTTTATGAAGCTGAAAATCAGTACAGAGGAGGAATTGCTAATGTGTCACACAGAAACTTCAAAGACGAGAAGGCCTGATCTAGACACGCGAGTGGGAGATGATGTTCCAGGCAGAGGCATCGGCAGTGGTGGGAAAGGCTGAGCAAGGTCCAGTGAGCAAGAGCATGTCACTGCTGATGCACCGGATGCGTGAGGGCAAGTCTCAGGACTTGAGAGCAGATTTCTTTTTCTTGAGAATTACTTATTTGATTTGATTTATTATTATTATTTTAAAAAATCTGCTATAGGGCCTGTGTACTCATTAGACACCAACGCAGAGAGAGAGAGAGAGGAAGAGAGAGAAGGAAAGTGAGAAAGCAAGCTGCCAGGTCTGGGACTATAACCACAGTTAGCCAGGAGAAAGTCAAACACATTAATAACCATGCCACCTGCTGGCCCCAAGAGCAGATTTGGCCACGCCACCTGCAGCCTCAATCCCAAAGGCTGAGGTGGTATGACTTGACATTGTAGATACTGAAGAGTTTTATAACAATAATATGGCATTGGGACCAGCAGTTAGCGTAATGGCTATGTCGCTGGACTCCCACATAGTCGACCACGGTTCGCGTCCCAGACCGAGTGGCTTAAAACTCACTACAGGTGCATTTGCGTGCGTGCCCAAGATCCCAAGAGGAGAACGGAGGAGAAGGGATTGCAGCGTGGCCATCCCCCCTAGGGGGTGATTTCTCGCTTCCTGTCTCTCTGTCTCTCTCTGTCTGTCTGGTGAGAGCACGTGCCCTATAGCGAAACCTCTCAAAAAAATATAATAATAATAATAAAGTTAAATAAACAATCCTTTATTAAAAATAATGCCTAATCAATAATATATCTTATAGATTCTTTTACATAAAAGTTTCGTTTCATTTTTTAAGAGGACTGACAATTGCCGTATTGTTTTAATTGCTCAGAGAGTATGTATACTTCTAAAGAGAAAGACAGTGTGTGAGAGAGAGAGAGAAAACACCTGCCCACCCGTGGACTGTGACCATTCCACCAACCCTTCCTCCGTTTCTCCATCCTGTCAGGATTTTGGACACGCGCACGCACTGCTGTGTTTTTCAGCTTCTAGGATCCGAACCACACGAGGCCGTGTGGGACTCAACTATCTATGCACAGTGCTTCACCTTTGCACCATGGGGCCAGCCCTACAGAAGATGTTTTTATACGAAATAGAGGAACTGCTAAAAGTCATTTTATGGGGACCAGTAGATGGTGTCATGGTTACATCCCCGAACTCCAACGTACTCAACCACAGTTCGAGGCCCAGACCTGGTGGCTTAAACCTCACACTGGAGTGTGCGTGCGTGCCCAAAATCCCAACAGAAGAAATGGAGAGGAAGAGACTGCATCATGGCCATCCCCCCTGGGGGATGATTTCTCACTCTCTGTCTCTCTGTCTCTCTGCCTACTGCCTGCGGAAATCTAACAACAACAAAAAATCATTTTATGCATCTCTTTGAAAAAAAAGTTCTCCCTTTTGTGCTCCCCAGCCATCTTGGCGGCTGCTCTTGGCCGGGGGCCGTCCCACACCTAAGGTAGGAAGATGGTGGCTGTCAAGGTGAAAAGTCACTGGGGTGGATTAACGCTAGACCCCATCTTGTGATGAAAAGCAGGAAGTGCGTGCTGGGGTGCAAGCAGATGTGAAGACGACTGGGTGACCTTGGTCATCCTCGCCAACAACTACCCAGCCCTGAGGAAACCGGAAAGAGAGTCCTAGGCCCTGTTGGCCAAACTGGTGCCCATCACCACAGCAGAAACAATATTGAACTGGGCACAGTACGTGGGAAACGCTGCAGAGTGTGCACACTGGCTGGCGTTGACCCAGGCAATCCCAATGTCAGTGGAAGCATGCGGAACAGACCAGTGAAAAGTAAACCATGCGACATTTTCTTTCCTAAGACTTATTGTTTGTTCCCCCCTGCCACTGGAAAAAATAAATAAACTTTTAAATATATATATATATATATATATACACACACACAAATGGGTGTGCAGGCTTTTGTAAGAAAAGCACAACCCAAAAGATTTGTTGGCTCAAAACTCTGGACTATTAGCTCCATCTTTTTGCCTTCCAGTGAAAATGTTTAAACAACCAAGTTGTTCTAACCAACATAGGATTCAAAAACATCATGAACAAGGACGTAGTTCTAGGTTACCATTAAATCATTGGGAAAGGATCCACCTACTGATAAGTATAATATTATTATGTTTAGTAATAAAGTATTAATTAATTATCAATAAATATTCAGACAGACTGAAATGCAGACACATATGCATGTATATAAATACATACATATGCTTATGACCCTGTTCAAAATCATCATCACCTGTCAAAATCCTATTATAGTATAAAGAAACCATTTAATCTCTGAAGTGATTATAAAAATCCCTGTAAAACTCTCCCCTTTCCGAGGACATTACCAGTTATTCTGACACATGGGGCTTTGGCTTTCCTCAAAAGTGGCTTCTAAGCAAATCATTTGAGTGAGTAGTTGATTCTGAAGGTGAAATCCAAAAAATGCTAGCAAGGGAGGGCAAGGTGAGGAAGGGAAGGAAAGGGCAGGGAAAGGAAGGCCCAGATTAACCATGGATTATTAAGCAATTTAACCGAGGCACAATTAAAGCCCAGTCTTTCCAAGCAGCTCAGGAAAATGTGCACCACACATGTCAGAGGTATTTCATTTGACAGAAACATGAAACTCTCATTATTAAATGTATCTCCTATTTACTAGAAGCTGCTCAAAATGTATTAAAATTGTTCTTTTGTCTTTTGGAGGAGTGTACACAGATGAAGAGTGATGTAGAATTGCTATTTTTTTATTATTTATTTTTCTTTTTTAAAAAAAGAATTATTATTTCTTAAAACTATCATTCTAAGATCAACCCAGTACCCTCGTGGTTAAAGAAACTAGATCCCAAACAGTCAAGAACTATTTGAATCCTGGCCCTCAGAAGCTTGAAAAACATGTTGGGCATATGCATGTGGATGCCTAAAATCCCCCAGAGAAGGAAGACATAGAGCAGAAGGGATTGTAGCATGACAACACCCCATGAGGGCGTGCTCTCTCCCTTTATCTCGCTCTCTCTACCCTCATCTCTAGCAAGTATATGCACCCTTCTGGCAATTAAACAACATAAAAGTTATTATTCTACTCCTTTTGGGGAGTTGCAATAGCTCTAAAGAATTTTCTGTATCTGTATAAGGTCTTACATTCTGTAATTTGCCCATTTCTAAATTGGAGGTAGCACCTAGCAGTCTTTCACATAGGAAACCCCCACAGTGAGTTTGTTGGTTGTAAGATCATAATTTAAATTTATCCCATCTTTATGAAGCTGAAAATCAGTACAGAGGAGGAATTGCTAATGTGTCACACAGAAACTTCAAAGACGAGAAGGCCTGATCTAGACACGCGAGTGGGAGATGATGTTCCAGGCAGAGGCATCGGGAGTGGTGGGAAAGGCTGAGCAAGGTCCAGTGAGCAAGAGCATGTCACTGCTGATGCACCGGATGCGTGAGGGCAAGTCTCAGGACTTGAGAGCAGATTTCTTTTTCTTGAGAATTACTTATTTGATTTGATTTATTATTATTATTTTAAAAAATCTGCTATAGGGCCTGTGTACTCATTAGACACCAACGCAGAGAGAGAGAGAGAGGAAGAGAGAGAAGGAAAGTGAGAAAGCAAGCTGCCAGGTCTGGGACTATAACCACAGTTAGCCAGGAGAAAGTCAAACACATTAATAACCATGCCACCTGCTGGCCCCAAGAGCAGATTTGGCCATGCCACCTGCAGCCTCAATCCCAAAGGCTGAGGTGGTATGACTTGACATTGTAGATACTGAAGAGTTTTATAACAATAATATGGCATTGGGACCAGCAGTTAGCGTAATGGCTATGTCGCTGGACTCCCACATAGTCGACCACGGTTCGCGTCCCAGACCGAGTGGCTTAAAACTCACTACAGGTGCATTTGCGTGCGTGCCCAAGATCCCAAGAGGAGAACGGAGGAGAAGGGATTGCAGCGTGGCCATCCCCCCTAGGGGGTGATTTCTCGCTTCCTGTCTCTCTGTCTCTCTCTGTCTGTCTGGTGAGAGCACGTGACCTATAGCGAAACCTCTCAAAAAAAAAAAAAAAAAACAATAATATGGCATTTATGTTTTGGAACAAAAATAATGGCGGCAGCATGAAACCTGTACAAAAAAAGGGAAGGAGAAAATGCTGGCCTGGACAAGAAAAAGGCAAAGAACACTGTAATGGTCTCCAAGAAGTCATAAGGACCTCAGACTGGGTTGTGGTTAGGGAAGCCTGTAACAGGCGATATTTTCAAGATGTGTGTGAGGGCCGGCTCCATGATACAGTGGGAATGCGCTGCTCAGGAGAAGCCGGATCCACGTGGCAACTGTGGGTCCACACCGTGACCCTGTGGGCCTGAGACTCCCTCTCTCATGCACAAATGCCCTGACTCCAATGGGCTGGAGGACTGGAGGCGGGGAATCTCCGTGTGATGAGATCCTATGACAAATGCCTCCTTCCCCCCCATTTTCATGCACATGCTCTATAATAAATAAAGGAAAAGAGAAGAAAAACTATTTAAAAATATGTGTATGAGCTATGGTTGACAGCATTTGGGCACCAATTAAATCAGGAGAGTGAGGGAGGAGAAATAGTGTGAAAACGGAAAGATTTAGTGTGGGCAACTGACAACACAGCACAATTAATTGATCTTGCAAAGAAGGCTTAGGAGAAAATTGGGGGGTTTTAGTGAGGTTTTAGAAGCTACTCTGTAATTGTCAACATCCATTTGTAACTCACGAGGTACAGGAGAGACAAATATGCAATTGATATTTGTTGACAAAAATGATTATCGCTAGCAGGGAGTCCTAAAAGTAAGAAAAACAAGGAGAAAAGGGAATCTTGGGGGTAATATCGTTTAAGATGCCAGCAGGGAAAGTCTGAGATAAACCAGCCAACAGAAAAAAAGAGAAGGATCAGGAGAAAATAAGGTGGCAGTAAAAATAGCATTTGCAAGGGAAACTAGAGAGATTTATAGACTCTTTAAATGATCCAGTATGGGTACACTATTTTCTGAATGAACTAAAATACCTTCATAACAGAATTAGAATCATGATTTTTGTTTCAAATTCCCTGAACTCAGAGTCTATAATGTCATAGGACACAGATATCATATGTGATAGGAGAACAGATTCTGCATTTAACCGTTACAAAATTAATGTTCTCAGAATTCCAGAACTTATGTTGATGATGTTGCGATTGTTGAGACTCTTCCTCTTTGGTTAAAATATAATATATTATTTTTTTTGAGAGGTTTTCGCTATAGGGCACATGCGCTCGCCAGGCAGACAGAGAGAGACATAGAGACAGAAAGTGAGAAATCACCCCCCAGAGGGGATGGTCACACCACAATCCCTTCTCCTCCATTCTCCTCTCAGGTTCTTGGGCACGCACGCACACGTGCCCAGCGTGAGTTTTTTGAGCCACCGGGTCCGGGACATGAACTGCGGTCGACTACGTGGGAGTCCAGCGACATAGCCATTATGCTAACTGCTGGTTCCCAAAATGTAATATTTTACCTGAATCATCTATTGACTAACTCATTTTTGTTGGACATAGTGTTAGTAGTTGTAATATTATCAAGGCCTAAGAAACTACAGCTTCCTGTTTGAGGTTATTACATAGGTTTCTTGGCACACTGTTGAACTCCCCTTTCAGGAGAGTTTTATGTTTCCGTTTTTGTTGTTGTTAGAGGTTTTTGCCTTCAGGCATAGGCAATTGCCAGAGAGAGAGAGAGACAGAGACAATGAGAGGAGAAGTGAGAAATCACCCCCTGGGGGGCTGGCTATGCCACAATCCCTTCTCCATTCTCCTCTGGGGATTTTTTTGGCCCCCATACACGGGCACCCAGAGTGAGTTTCGAGCTGGGTCTAGGACTCAAACTGTGGTCGGCCATGTAGGAGTCCAGCAATGTAACTGCTACACCATCTGCTGTCCCCTCAGGAGAGAGAACTGAGAACACGCTGCCATCACTTTTTAAAGACATTTGTTCAGTGTTTGCCAAAGGATGGAGAAAATGATGACATGAGCTTTGAGGATCTCACGCACTGCATTGATTCAATCACAAACTCATCAGCTACAGTTAGGAGAGTCAAATGACCCAGCAATTTGAGCATTCAAGCCACTTGTTTGAATCCCACAGAGGGGGCATTACGATATTGTAAGGTCTTTGAAACATGTCTGGTGCACTGATGTTGCTTGATGAGAATGGTTTCCTGTGGTGTTGCTTGTCCCACGAATTCTCTCATACAGAATCCGTCTTTAAATGCCACCTTTATTAAATAGACACACTTCTTTGTGTTCGCGAAGTTCCCACTGCCTGTGAACTATGACTGTGCATGTGGATTTTAAATTTACTTACTTTGAAGGGTTTGAGTGCAATCATTAGCCATTGAGATGGAAAGTCTCTTTTCTGTCATGTCTGTAGTTGCCCATCAGATACTCGAGAGCTAGTCTACATGTGTACATGGTGAGATTACATGAGATAGATCTTTTGCCTTCCATGTATTTACTTATTTGCTGCATTTCTTTCCGGTGCTCAGAATAAGATTTAATTTTTGTTGTCCCTGAGAACTAGTCAGCACTGTGGTTTTATAGAAAGACAGTTCAAGGAATGTCCCATTTCTTACTGTCTTAGGATTTACCAATGAGGAGCCCATGTTCTCACTGCTCTTTGCTTTTCCTGTCTACCTCAGTTCTGAATTTTCCTAGAAGACTTTTCCAGTAACTACAGCCCACATCGATCTACACCTATTAATAGTAGCTTGGAATTCAGATTTAATCATATTTTACTTTCAGTTTCTAGATTTAGCATTTCTCCTTGTGCACTATGTAGTAATATGTTATATATAGACCCACGAAAGCCCTTCTCACTGAATTATCTGTGTGTTCATTTCTCTGACTTTTTGCTAGTTTGGACCCTTCATAAGAATAGTGACAATGTGTTTTTTCTTTAAATACATAGTAACAAATACACTACAAATATATACTCAGTAGCTATGTAGTGAGTTAGTGAATAGATAAATAGTTGCATCCATTCAATTGAGTGAAGGCGTCATATGTAGTATCTGTCTTCTGTCTGCCTGTCTGTAGTTAGCTGGCTACCCTTCCTGCAGTAGACTCTTATCTACAGTGTCAGGCTCACCAATGTCAAAAACTCAGTATTACGTTATTCAGGGGGATCTCTTTCAACTCTCAATGTATTTTACAATCTCAAACTTGTTCAATAAATTTGCTTAAATCCTTCATTGAACTTGGGAAGGAGAAAACATACCTAGACAAAGGCTTACATAACTGAGAGGTCCTGTAAAGTCCTCAACCTATCTATTTGACATGTAGAAAGAAAAACACAAACCAGTAGTTTACTTTAAGCTACATTATTACCGTCTACACTGTTGATATAGTAAGGCATTTTATTCATTGTCTGTATAGATGAAGTTCACTTAGAGCTATGATTAAAAGCCAAGCTATGACCATTTGAGAACCGTTTATTTTTTTTATTTTTCTATGATTTTTATGGGAGGAGAGAAAAACATTGCTGAAAAGTTAATCAAAATAGAAAAGAAAGATTGGCTTAAGGCTACTGGGAGCAATAAAAGATTGTGAATATGACGTTTTATTTAAAACTGGTGAGAAGAAAAGGAGTCAAGGGTTGGAAGCTGAAGGAAACTAGCTTTCACCAGGCCCTTCATGATTTAGAGCTGTTGTATTTCACATATTGTTTCTATGACCCTCATGAACATTAGAGGAAGTCTTTCTCTCTGCTGTTCCTTCTATGTTTAAACTAGATGTTTGGACTACAGAGCTCAGAACTGCTGTTGTTACCCCATGTTTATAGATTAGAAACAAAGAAGCAAAATGTTATTTGTCCCATTGGCTCATCCAGTTTGGGAAGTTAGCTTCTTGGAAAATTAATGATCTTTTTATGATATGATACCTACAAAATGAAACAATGTTAAGTTTGGCATTTTAGTTAATAATCAATATACCATGAGATTCCTGAAAAGTTAAAGATGCTAAATAATTATCCACAATTTTGTAAGGCAAAAATTATTTTTGAGAGAGGAAGATGTTCATTGAGTTGTAACTGATCAGAACTTAACGTACCTATGAAAAACGTTGTATAAACTGCTATTGTGTAAGTTTGCTTGAGGGATATGTGCCCTGAGAAGGCTAGGTTGACCCAACTGCAGGTAATGAGTGATCCTACTAACCAATCAGAGCTGCACAAGTTTCCATTCTTTGTTCGCACATATGTCCCTGGTTGAAGACTTTGATGCAAAGCATTCCTCTTTAAAAGCCTGTCCTCCAAACACGCTCAAGAGGGAGACAGTCTTTTGAGCAAACCTAGTTGTCTCTTACTTGCTGTCTCCTGTAATATAATAAAACCTTCCTCCTTGACAAACTTCACGGTGCAGATTAAATTTGGTAACACAACGATGATGTAAATCAAAATTAAAAATAAGGGACCAGCAGTTAGCGTAATGGCTATGTTGCTGGACTCCCATGTAGTTGACCGTGGTTCGAGTCCCAGACCTGGTGGCTTAAACCTACGCCGGGCACGTGTGCGTGCATGCCCAAGATCCTAAGAGGAGAATGGAGGAGAAGGGGTTGTGGCGTGATCATCCCCCCTGGGGGGTGATTTCTTGCTTTCTGTCTCTCTGTCTCTCTCTGTCTGTCTGGCGAGTGCATGCGCCCTATAGCAAAAATCTCTTCAAAAAAAAAAAAAAAGAAGAAAATAAAAATAAAAACTCCCTTATGTTCCTTTTAAATAAGTCACTTCTAGTCTTTTAACTAAATATTTCATAAGCATACCTAGCCTTGGCTCATTCTGGAAGACTGCCTTTGCCTCTGGTGGCTTTTGATTTAGAAAAGATAAAGTAGAGTAAATGAAAGTGCAACAGAAGAAATCCAAACATGTATTAAGTAGTTGAAAAGAAGAGAGCACATCTCGGCTCCAGCAGATGGGGGTAAGGCAAAGTGTTTAGAGATAAGGCAGTGCTTGAATTACAGCCTCAGCTATCCTGGACATGGTAAAGGACTCTCTCCCTTGTCTTTGCTTTGTTTTGCTTTTCGTATTATATTGCTGTTGATGGTACTTTTGACATTAGGGTTTTTACTTTAGCAGCACATCACACTGAGTTCTAAGAAACAGGCTCTCAGCCACCACCACCCCACCTCTCACCAAGCTCCCTTGCCTGGGCAATAAGGAGAAGACAGTCCAGGTAGTTAAAAGCCAAGATGAAAAGTCAAAGGGAAGATCTTGGTGCTGCGTTTGATTTCTTATCAATATGATTTGATGTGTTTTATATTCAGACACTTCAAAATAAATAAATATGTAGAAATGGCTCTATTCATTAAGTTCTTATATTAATAGAATTAATAGAAAATGGACAACTTACCAGCTTTAGAACTTAGCAAATATCTTCCTCCAGACCAAATGTTTATGCTCTTTCTCTAAGTCAATGAGATTTCTGAAAATACATCTGTAAGCTAAATATGTGGCAATTATGTTTCAATGTCCAGGGCTCTTTCAGGGTGAAATTTTATGTGCAAAAACAAAACAAACAAGCAAACGAATAAAAATCCTGCATGTCCTTATGGAAAACAAGAATTATCTCACAAGCTAAAATACTAAGCAAATAATGTAATGACTTAATGTAAAGTCTGAAATTTATTGAAAACATTCATCCAGGAAACAGTATTTTATTCTATGAATACTTGACATTTGAACAGCTTTGTAATTTGAGCTTTCAATTCTAATGTATCCTATTGTACATGAACATAGTTTAAGTTGACAGTAGTTTTTAATTTAAAAATTGTGTTTGAAATAATTAGACAATAGTACATTACTCAAACTATATATTTTTTTACCTGTTTTTCTTGAAAATCATAGCATTTGCATTTTTCATCTCTTTTAGGGACTGTCTCAAGCACATAAACAGGTGTTTTGTTAAAAGACACTGAATCCACATTTCTTGAAATGAGAAGCATTTTATCTTTTCTTTAGGGCTTATATCAAAGCACACGAACTACTTTAATAGTTTTCAAATAAAAGACCAAGTTGTTTCTGAAAACTCCCTAGTTATTTTAGTCAAGCAATTAATTAGCAACTCATGAAATCAAACTTAATTAAGTGTATTTACATTATTTTTGTAGACGCAACCTTGTATTATCCATTGATTGCAACCATCGACATTCACTCTTAGATGCTATTTTAGCAAATAAACAGATGGTAGGTTATCAAAGATGGGAGAGAAAAGAGGATGGCCTTCAGAGACAGAAATTCTAAAAGAGGTAAGACAAAAATAGATTTTAAACACTGCGACGAGAGCTTCACTAACACCACCATATGTAGAAATAAACATTCTCTGAGTCAGTAGAAGGTGCGGGAGGTATGAAGAAATAGAACTTGCTATTTTCTTTCTCCCTGTCACATGTGATTTTTTTCCATCTCTCACCTGCAATTTGAACAAAGTAGTTTCGTTTAAACATAATTGAAGCAACTTTGCAAGATCCTTTTGAGACATTAAAATACATTGTCAATAAGATATTGTTCTTCTAAAATGGTACGAGCACCTGTGTAGCCAGGTGTGCCTTTATTTTAATAAGAAATCAATCATATTGCAATGAAGTTTGGTGCTTATTTTGTGTGATGAAGCCATACTCACAGTAAGAATAGTGGTGTGAATGGGAGTGAGGAGACAGCCAATAATCCTGAGCATAACACCTTCTGTCTCCCACTACTGCAAATGGAGATTAGAAAACTACATGAATGTCTCTGAGTCTTATTTTTCCAACTGGAAAACCATAAGCAAGAGAACACAGGACTACTGAGGACAATGATATCTGTACTTGTACCAGGAAACATCTAATTGAAAAATATTATCAATAGAGAAATAGATATTTTTTTGAAAGAGATTTTTGCTACAGGTCGTGTGCACTCTCTGGAGAGACACAGAGAGACAGAAAGTGAGAAAACCACTCCCCAGGGGGGATGGCTATGCCAGTTTCTTCTCCTCCATTCTCGTCTCAAGATTTGGGCATGCACACACATGTGCCTGGCATGAGTTTAAGTGGCTGGATCTGGAATATGATGCAGGTCAACTACGTGGGAGTCCAGTGACATAACCATTATGCCATCTACTGGTCCCCAAATATATAAATTAAAAAAATAAAACTCATTCATTATATACTGTTTAACCATGAGCTCCAATGTTGCTTTCTTCCTGAGAAGAATACTTAACCCTTTATTCTTAGACATATTTTACCTATACATTTATGTAGATATTTTTGTACATTGCTTTATCTATTGTTTTTAATATTTACTTTTGATATTCATTTTTTCTTAATATCATGCGATAACAATGCATGAATCTAGTCCATGATTTGGAACTGCTGTTGGCTACTCCATGGCTTAAGTGCACCTTAATTCAGTTAGCAATTCCTCTGTTGATAGTCCTCAGGCTATTCTCCCTTGTGGTCTATAAAATATTAATGCAATGACTATTTTTTACATTCCAATTTTTGCATACATATGCATAGTGTGTAAGACTGTAAGATTCCCCAAGAATAAAGTTGCTTGGTGTAATGTTGTATTTTCAATGTGTATACTTAGGGCTGTTCCCATGGCCTGTGGCTAAGAAAGCTTGATGTCACATGGACAGCTGTTATAGTTTGGATCCTGGCTCTGGTGGTGTAAAGACATACTGGGCACACGTGCATGTGTGCCTCAAATCCTATCAGGATGGAGAAATGAAGAAGAAGGGATCGTACCGGGACCATGCGTCACTGCGGGTACTTCCTCCCATTCCACTCTGCCTCTCTTTGTCTCTAGGAAACACCCATCCCCTCTGGCTTATAAACAAAACTGAGCTACAAGGAAAAAGTTGTTTAATTACTATCAGATTGACTTCCAGGAATTACCCTTTGCTCTATCAATGACTCCCTGTTTCTCTTCTTAATACAAAATACTATTTATTTTTCTCATTTTTGCCCATGTGATGGTTAGAAATGTTACCTTATTGTTTTAAATTGTCTTTCTTTGATTGTAATCAATTTCATTAGCACAGTCAAACAGTTTCATCCTTAGTTGTATTTCTTCTTTAAATTCCCTGGCTGAGAGAGAAAGAAAAAGAGAGAGGTTTTGTTTTTTGCTATAAGGTGTGTGCACTAGCCAGAGAAAAAGAGAGAGACAGAGAGACAGAAAGGGAGAAATCACTTCCCAGAGGAAAGACCACACTACAATCCCTTCTTTGTCATTCTGCTCTCAGGCACACGCGGCCTGCATGACTTTTAAGCTTCCAGGTTGACTCTGGTCCACTATGTAGGCACTCAGCAATGTAACCATCTACTGGTCCCCAAATATATAAATTAAAAAAATAAAACTCATTCATTATATACTGTTTAACCATGAGCTCCAATGTTGCTTTCTTCCTGAGAAGAATACTTAACCCTTTATTCTTAGACATATTTTACCTATACATTTATGTAGATATTTTTGTACATTGCTTTATCTATTGTTTTTAATATTTACTTTTGATATTCATTTTTTCTTAATATCATGCGATAACAATGCATGAATCTAGTCCATGATTTGGAACTGCTGTTGGCTACTCCATGGCTTAAGTGCACCTTAATTCAGTTAGCAATTCCTCTGTTGATAGTCCTCAGGCTATTCTCCCTTGTGGTCTATAAAATATTAATGCAATGACTATTTTTTACATTCCAATTTTTGCATACATATGCATAGTGTGTAAGACTGTAAGATTCCCCAAGAATAAAGTTGCTTGGTGTAATGTTGTATTTTCAATGTGTATACTTAGGGCTGTTCCCATGGCCTGTGGCTAAGAAAGCTTGATGTCACATGGACAGCTGTTATAGTTTGGATCCTGGCTCTGGTGGTGTAAAGACATACTGGGCACACGTGCATGTGTGCCTCAAATCCTATCAGGATGGAGAAATGAAGAAGAAGGGATCGTACCGGGACCGTGCGTCACTGCGGGTACTTCCTCCCATTCCACTCTGCCTCTCTTTGTCTCTAGGAAACACCCATCCCCTCTGGCTTATAAACAAAACTGAGCTACAAGGAAAAAGTTGTTTAATTACTATCAGATTGACTTCCAGGAATTACCCTTTGCTCTATCAATGACTCCCTGTTTCTCTTCTTAATACAAAATACTATTTATTTTTCTCATTTTTGCCCATGTGATGGTTAGAAATGTTACCTTATTGTTTTAAATTGTCTTTCTTTGATTGTAATCAATTTCATTAGCACAGTCAAACAGTTTCATCCTTAGTTGTATTTCTTCTTTAAATTCCCTGGCTGAGAGAGAAAGAAAAAGAGAGAGGTTTTGTTTTTTGCTATAAGGTGTGTGCACTAGCCAGAGAAAAAGAGAGAGACAGAGAGACAGAAAGGGAGAAATCACTTCCCAGAGGAAAGACCACACTACAATCCCTTCTTTGTCATTCTGCTCTCAGGCACACGCGGCCTGCATGACTTTTAAGCTTCCAGGTTGACTCTGGTCCACTATGTAGGCACTCAGCAATGTAACCATTACACCATCTGCTGGTCCCCATTGTTATATATTTTAATATTTTCCTTTATGACTATTTGATTTTACTTTGTTTATCATCTTTCTGTTAATACAGAATTGTTCTTAAATATTTTATTGTCAAATATACAGTCAAATATTTTCCTTAAGGCCTCAGGGTTTATGTCTTGTCCTTAAAAGTCTCTCTACTAAAATATCATAAAAATACACATTTTATGTCTCCCCAAATACTTTGATATCAATTTTATGTGTTTGCTCTTTAGCCCAGATGAGAATTGCTTTGTAAAAAAATGAGACGCATTTGCACAAATTATATTTTTCCAAATAAGAAAAGCACATTTATCAACAGATTTTAAAAATAATTTTAAAGAACTATTTTAAATGTATGTTTCTTTATACATGGTATAGCTCTTGTGTGCATAAGAGAAAAAGAGAGAGAGTGAAAAGTATCCTTCTCAGGGTCTGAACAAGCCACGATCCGCCTCCTCCAGTCCTTCACCCTGTTGGATCTTGGGCCCTCAAGAATGTGATTGCAGTGTTTCCAACTGACAGGACTGGAGATTTAAATGATGGTAGCCAAGGGGTGGCTTCTCCTGAGCAGTAATTACTCCTGTATCATGAAGCCAGACATGCCAGCAGTTTCTATGAAGAGTAGAACTAATTTTTCTCTAACCAGTTTAAATTGTCACCTGGATCATAATCTAGATTCATATTTACACAAGCGTCAAGTTCTGAACTACCTGTTTTATGTCCTGAACTGTGCATTAATTTTAGAGCTAATGAATTTCTATGTCTTTTTTTTTAACATAGGTTGATATCCAGAAAATCAACAACATTCTGTTGTTCTTATACTCTTTTAATACCAAGAAAAAATGTATTTACTCAAACAATATGTATTTTTCTCAAGGTTGGGTGTTAAATGCTGTAAACTCCGTCTAACTGTGGTGACGTGGGCAGCGATGAGCTGCTCAGTGTTGCCGGAGCCTCATGGAAGACCAGGGTCTGGACCCTGGCTTGACCTGTAAGGTGTTGGATATGCCCGTGTGAATCAATGATCTTGGTTGACTGATGGCTGGGGGAAGAGCAGAGCACAGCAAAAGGAGACCCTGTCAAGGATGCTGGTCTCTCTGGTTTCTCTTTCTCATGAAAGAAATAGAATAATGAACATTTATTTTAACTTGCCAGAGAGTGTGGGAGCTTCTTAGAAAGAGAAAGAGAGAAAGAGAATAAGGAGGAGAAAGGGAAAAAGAAAGAGGGAGAGATAGTGAAAAGCATCCTGTATGGGGATGAGTCATGCCACAATCCCTTCTTTGCCATCCCACCTCCTTTCAGGATTTTGACACATATGCTAGAGATGTTGATCAAGCTGCCTGGTCCAGGACTCAAATGGCACGGTCCTCCATGTGGGATCTGTCTTAACCACCATGCCATTAACTGACCCTAGAATAAATAAACTTTAAAAAAAAAAAAAAATACTGTAAGACTTTCTGCCCTGTGGCCAGCAGATGGCATAGTGGCCATGTCACTGGATTCCCATATGGCCAACAGGGGTTCAAGATCCAGATCCAGTTGTTTGAAACTCACTCCAAGTGCATGTGTGTGCATGCACGTGTGTGGCCAAGATCCTGAGGGGAGAATGGAGCAGAAGGGATTGTAGCATGGCATCCCCTATGTGGGGGGTGATGTCTCACTTTCTCTCTGGTGAGTGCACATGCCCTAAGGCCAAACGTCTAAAAAATAAAGACTTTCTGCCCTTTTGGTTTTTTAGGTATAGATTTAAAAATTTTTATTCTTAAAATAATTGTGTATATTTATGTGGTATACTATGATGTTTTGATATGCATAAATTTTTGACAGCATTTTCAATATCTATGATATTGGTCCTTTGGATTTTTTATCTCTGATTTGTTTTGGTTAAGTTTTGTTGTTTTGTTTTCCTAGAGAATCATATATTCTAACTAGTTTACTGTGCACTGTATCATATATTTGAAAACAGCATTTATTTTATTTATTTTATTTTTTGGAGAGGTTTTTGCTATAGAATACATGCGCTTGCCAGAAAAACAAAGAGAGACAGAGAGATAGAAAGCAAGAAATCACCCCCCCACCCCAGGGGCGATGACCACACTACAATCCCTTCTCCTCCATTCTCCTCTTGGGATCTTGGGCACGCAAGCACACATGCCCGGCATGATTTTAAGCCACCGGGTCCAGGACTTGAACCGCAGTCGGTTACATGTGAATTCAGCAACATAGCCATTACGCTAACTGCTGGTCCCAAAACTGTTTTTTTTATTTTTAATGGTGGAATTTTTTTTTTCTTTTTTCATTGGTTATTTGTCCTATTGATTATCCATCTCTCTATCCTCCAATCTGTCCAAATATGTCTATCTCTCTCTCTCTATCTAATCTCATCAGAATGCTAAAAGGTCACCAGTTTTAGTTGGTATATGGAAGAATAAGTTTTCATCTATCAAGTCTTCTGTTTTACTTTTTTTGATTTTTTAAAATTTAATTTCTGATTTTATCTGCATTCTTTATCTCCTCTTATAATTTGCTGCTTATAGATTTTTAAGAGCATTTAGATCTTAAACTTGCATGTTTCTCCCAGTTTCTTTGATTCTTTCTCCAGCATATCAGGATATGTTTTTTATTTCAGGAACTATATAAGCAAGGTCCTGCAGGAAATAATAGCTTACCCCTTGTTATTACTTATCCCCAGATAAATCTTAATTTCACTTTGCATTCATGATTTAGCTCAAGTTATTAGATGTGCGTGCGTGTGTGCATGTGTGTGTGTGCACGTGTGTGTGTATGTGTGTGAAAACTAATTGGATATTCTTTGTTGAATTTTCTTTTTATTTCATCATGGACAGAAAAATTGACCTGTTTATTTTTGAATTTCATTAAGATTCATGTTCTTGTTCCATGTGTCCTTGCCAAGAAGGTATGGTTTTGGAATAAAGGGTCAGGGATCAAAATGCCTGTGGTTCATCCACATCTTACTTAACCTCTTTCTGACTTGGTTATCTTATTGACAAAAATATCTTGCTTATTCTGTATAATAACCTAGCTCTAAATATGTTTACTCTCAAGAATGGATTATCAAAGAGATTTTACTCAAAAAATAGACTGGATTTACCCTCACTTATTTACAGAAAAAGTAACTATTGTTAGGAAGTTCAACAACAGTGAAAACTAAGCGCTCTAGTTGGACTATGTCCCCTTGAAGTTTATGTGTTGAGATTGATCGTGTTGTCTGTACCGTAAAGGTATTAGTGAAAATGTAATTCCTTCTCAGTGTCCCAGGGCAAGGGTTCGTGGGCTGTGATTGGTTCATGGTGGTTGCATCAAGGAGGCAACAGACTCGTGAATAGATTAATAATGTCTGGCAGAGCCTCATGTTTTAGCACTGCCACCAGCTGGCCCCCTTGAGTAATTCTTTCCACTGCCATGTCTGCTTTGTAGAATTTCCGGGCTATTGCATGTACGAAGATATCCTTGTTCTGCCAATTGAATTCAGTGCTACTTTAAATAGATTAGAGCCTCAAGATAATTTTTCTTCAAATCTGAAGAAAATGTTCCTCCATCTTCTCCATTCAGTGTAGCAATGGAGAAGTTTCTTTTCAAACTGGTTCTTTTAACTCAGGTCACCTTAATCCAGTCATCCTCTATATGCATTCCACTAGTATGTCATTAATTACGGGGCTCTTCACTCATGCTTTTCAATATTTAATTAGCTCTTTAATGTGCATATTTGAGTTTATCTTCACTGCGTGGCACTTTTCTTTTAAAATTATTTATTCTCTTGTGTTCTCTTAGTTCTTTCTTTATGCAACATCTACTAGACAAATGCTGAAACTCCTGAACTGAAAGTCTATCTCTGATTTTTGAAATGTATTATACATTTGTTTATCCTTTGCTTTGATTTAGGATACATCATTCACCTAACCTTACGGCTACTGTATTAGCAGTCAACATGTCTAATAATGATTCATTCTGAGTCCCTATAGGGAAATAGAAACAACTCCAATATGTAAACATTGCACTGTTTTATCCAGGGGAATTATTACATAGTTGAAAGAATATACAAGGCTCCAAACATGGGCTGGTATGTGGCCTTCACATGCTCAGAAACAGGAAATTGGAAGAAAGAAAGGAGGAAACAGGTACAGGAGCCCATAGGGCAAGGGCAAGGGCACTGTATCATGGCAGGGCTACCTCTGAGAGGGGGACCCAGGCCAAGATGAGAGGAATATTCAGGACCCTGGACTTCTCTAACCTTCCTGAAAACTTAAAGAATGGCTCTGTGTTCACATTCTTGATGCCTAACTCATCTCTCTAATTCCTTATATTCTCTTTTCGCAGGACAGTTACATCATTTTTTTTTTTTTTGAAGTTAGAAGCGGATCAGCTGTGGCATGCTTGTTAAAGCAGCTGGATTCCACACGGCCGACTGTGCAATGAGTCTTGGACCCCACTGCCTGAAAAACATGCCAGGCTCGTGTGCTTACATGATGTAAATTCAGAAAGAAGAATGGAGAAGGAGGATTGTGGCTTGACCATGCCCCATGGAGGGTGCTTTCAGACTTTTGTTCTCTCTCCCTGTATCTTCAAGCGCATGTGCCCTCTAACAAATTTGTTAAAAAAAGTCAGAAGTTAAGTTAGGAGGAGTCTTTAATGAGTGCCTATGACTGACTTTGTGTATTTTATTTAAATGCATTCATGATCAAGATAAGCATACAGTATTACTTCCAGTGTGCAGAGGAAGAAACTGCCCAGGTTCCGTGGGTACAGAACAAAATTCACATTAGGTCTGTCTTGTTTCTGCTGTGCCAAAATCCTTTGATAAGAGCAAATAAAAAATGTGAGTGTCCATTTAGAAAAGAAAGAAAAGAACATGAAACTCATAGAATTTAACCAGCATGTCTATATTCATCATCGCTATAGGCCACAGTCAAGAGAGGTACTGAGTGAATCCATTTCCACTAGATGAAGTTACAATGAACATGACTTACTGAGAAAATAAATGAGTCTTCTCTACCTACTCATAGGGACATCTGTAAAAAGTGGCTGGGGAGGAACCAGCAGATGGCATAGTGGTTACATCACTGAACGCCCACATGGTTGACCATGGTTGGAGTCTTGGATCCGATGGCTTAAAAATCACACCAAGAGCATGTGTGTGCATGTCCAACATCCTGAAAGGAGAATAGAGGAGAAGGGAATTTGGTGTGGCTGTCTCCTTGGGGCGGAGGGTGGTGGTGGGGGTGATTTCTAGCTTTCTGTCTCTTTAGTGAGCACATGTGCCCTGTAGCAGAAATCTCTTTTTAAAAAGTGGTTTGGGATATTGTAGATCCTGCTTCTAACTTCTCATAGGATCTCTGCACACCAAATTAGTGGGTATATTTGGTGATATTTAATAGAGAGCAATTTGTTACCCAGTTTTTTCAATTCTGAGTTACAAATAAAACTCAAAGCTATTTTTCTGTCATTACCAAAATACTAAATAATATGGTGTTACTTACATAGTACCTTCATCCTATATATTACATCTGCCTATAGAAGATGAGAAAATTGCTACTCATTATTACATTCTGTTATTTTAAATCTATTTTGAGAATTCAATTCATAGATCGATACATGCTAGATACATAGATAATAGAGAGAAGACAGAAACTTAAATAAATTTTAGCTATAATATTGAGACTGAAAAGCAATCTAGATTTTGTAGTCTCTACATATCAACTCAAAATCTTGCCTTACTTTTTAATAATTCTGGATATATCAGTGTTAATATAGAGTTGGTAGAGATAACCTAACCAACCATCATCATGATATAGCTTTCAATAAAGTTATTGAAATGCAAAAACTAATTCTGACTGGCATGTGGTCAGTCCCATGCAGAAGCAATGACAGGTATGGCAAGGTAGGGCATTTTATTTCTTGGCATAATATTAATTTTTAAGAGATGCTCAGCTTTAAATTATTCTATGCCATATTATTATTGTCCTGTAGTGAAGGAATAGACTCCAATTTATAAAGCAAGAAGAAAACTGAAAGAAAATTTGATTTTATCAGTTGGTAATGTTTAGAGCAAATGATTTGTAAAACAAAAATAGCAGATAAGTAAGTCATTAATATCGTACCTACCTATATATGTATCTTTTGCCTTCTAAAATTTGAGGGCGGAAAAACCAGCTTGTATCTTGATATTGCAAATGAAATGACTAAAATGAGTGCATGAATGGGAAGTGCCAGGGTGCCTAGACTACCTGCCAGTCTTGGCCAGAAATAAAATACTCATTTTGTATTTCTCGAAAATGGCCGTCCCCTATTAACAGTGTCTACTAAGTTTATAATTATTTGTTGTAATTTGTATGCTACAAGTGACATTTCTTTGTAGTGAAGCCCAGGAATTCAAGTCTCACAGAGGCGGGGTGATCAGCAGAGGGATGTGTGGGTGTAGAAAGAGGAAGTGGGAACCGACCCAAATCCAAATGCTTGCCTGCTTCGTTCCCATTACAGCAGGACAATAAAACATGGCTCTTCGCCTCTGTTCTCTTCGATCCAAGGTTGAGCACTGCTCACAAATCATGTCAGGGTGCTTTGAATGGCTAATAAAGACCGTCTGTTAAATAAAAATTTTTATGAAAAAGTTTTATGAAATTTGTCAAATTATACAAGCAGGAA
>NW_006159832.1:1524615-1573296 GCF_000334495.1 Tupaia belangeri chinensis | reverse complement strand
TGTCTGAGAAAAATGAAATGGAATAGGTTTTATTAGAGTCCTTCAAAACCTTTCTGAATCTGGTATTCATTTGGTTCATTGTTGTAAAAGAGGTAGGATGTCACCAAATAAAAAGTGAATAGTACTTACATTTTATATAAATTAAAATCTTTGGCAGCATACAGATGCCAGTGTATTTTATTTTAGTTGAACATAACTGGTAAATGTAGTCATTAAAGTCTGATGTAATTAGATTTAGAGATAATGTATTTTATTCTGAGATTACAGTTGCAGAATTCTTTTTCACCATTGTGCTCATCCTATACAGTTAGTAACGGGTGCTCATCCTATACAGTTAGTAACGAGAAAGAGTTTTATGCTAAACATAACTGCCTGCTTTTGGGACATCCTGATCATGTAACATTTGGCTCTGTCTTCTAAGTATGATCACTGTTTAAGTATGATTAGTTACTATAAATCTGACATGATTATTTTGTTTTATATACAATATTTATCAGTAATATTGAGATAAAAGCCTTTCTCTCAGCTGCATATAATGTGTGTGGGTAAATGTGTGTTCGGGAAGAAAGATCATTTAGAACGAATGCTTCAGAAAAGTTTTGGTTCTGATGATAAGATATCACAATTCATTCATAACTAGCAACTTATGAATTTGTTGATATTATACTTTACTTCTCTACTTCTAAAATTGAGGGGGTTTACACTAATAAGGAAGCAAGTCACTAAAAAAATATAAAAAAACACTGAATGATTATTTTGAAGGATATAAAGATAGTTATCCCAAGAGGTATTATAGATCATTGGAAATTAAAATGAGATGATCATCCCAGTCTCCAGTTAAAAAGAAGGAACCATAATATGTTGAGTCTCATTGTCTGATTGAAAAAGAAAGAGAGAGATGAAAATGAAAATATCTCAATTGCCTTTTCTTGTCAAGGTTTTCTGGGCACTGAGAGACAATTTTGTTTTGCTTTGATTTTTGACTTATATAAGTTGCCACTGATTCTGAAACTAGAGAGTCTCATTTTTAGTTTTGCCAAAAGTATAACATCCCTTATATTATTGGTATCATTTTATCTTCTTCTTCTTCATTGTGTGTGTGTGTGTGTGTGTGTGTGTGTGTGTGTGTGGCAATCCAAATGTATTAAAGTACTGATGCTCAGCTATACAACATTGCACCACTTTAATGAAGCCTTTCAGTTTATATTTGGCTACCTCAAAGTATGTGTAACTATGTTGGTCAAAACTGTGGCTCCTTGTTGGATAGACACACTATCTTTATACCCAATCTTTAATGCATACATACAAAGCAACACGACATTGTAAAATAAAACAGCAACAGTTACTGCAAATATCATATCCTAATAGTAAGAGGTTGCATTATAGTTTTAAAATCTAAGTAGACAGAAAAGTAGAACCAAGAGAGCCGAGTGCAGTGTGAGAAATAAGTTAGTCTTTTAGCCTGCTTTTCTCTGATTTAGACATACCTTGGAACAAGCATCTCAGCTTCTTTGATTATGATAACTGCTCATTACCAGGGTCTTGATCACAGAAAAGAAAATATTAATGAATGAGTCTTATTTATCCTTTAAGCAATATTTTGCCCTCCTTAAAACATTCTCTTTAAAAAATAACAACAAAAAAAGTGGGCCGGCAGGTGGTGTGATGGTTAGGTCACTGGACTTCCCCATGGCTGATGGCTTGCTTTCTCTTGCTCCCTCTCTCTTTTTTCTGTCTCTCTCTGGTGAGTGCATGTACCATCTGGCAAATTAAATAATAATACTAAATAAAATTCAATAAATAATTATTTAAAAACAAACAAGCAGAAACCACATTTTTGCCTTTCTCCTTACATTTCTGGTAGCTCCTTCTGCATCCTAAGGCTCACCTTCCTATATGTGGCCACTGTGTCTTCTTTGTGTCTTTGTTCTTTTGTAAAATTTTGCCAAAGGCCACGTGTATTTTCCAGAGAGAGAGAGAGAGAGACAGTGAGAAGGCTCTCCTCCCCCCATGGGGGATGGTCAGGCTACAACCTTCTCTCCTTCATTTCTTTCCCCTTTCAGGATAAACCTGTTTCTCAAGCTGCCTTAGATGTGCAGTGAACCATGTGAGGTCAGCCACCTTGACTACCATGCTACAGGCTGGCCCCATTGTGTCTTCTTCACACTCTTCTTCTCTTACATGTATACCCCACTGTGTTCAAGTCACCCACTGATATGGATTTGAAGACAATACAAAGATGGCTGCTTCCCATCTCCAACTTCTCTTTGAGTTCCACCTGCCAACTTGCTATCCTTTGGGGGCTTTAAAATTAGCATATGCAACTCATCCACATTTCATACTATAGTTCCATAAATAGTTCCAGCATCTATTATCTTTCCTAACAAAAATATTGGACTTGTCCCTGACAACCATCCTTCCAAACTCCTCTGCATTATATCTATTACCAAGCCCTGTAGCTCCCCCCTCCTAAGTACTATTCTAATTAATCTACTCTACTTCTGTATCCCCTTTGCCCTTGTACAAGCTGTCATCTTGCCTAGTCTGTATAACCTTGACTGTTTTTCTACAATGTGGATAGTGATCCACAAGCTCTTCTTGGTACCACTAACCAGCCTCATCTCACTCAGAGCATCTCTGGTCCCAGATTCTCGCCACCTGGCTATTTGCTTGGTACCCACACTTGCCAGATCCTTGGATGCCAAATGAGCTTTGTGAATGTTTCCTGTTTTGAGAATCTGGCTCTCTGTTCCATTCACCAAGTTGACTCACCCTTCCAATTCCACTGGGGAATCACATTGTCTGAAGAGAACTCACTGACTTTTCTTACTAGGCAAAACTGCAACATATTTAGCCTTATTAACCTTATATTGTTTATCATTATTTGGTTAATGCATGTCTTGTTTGAGATGTTATATTCACCATAAGGCAGATGCTATGCCAGTTATTGCTATTTAACTTGAGTCCCAGGGATCATGCCTGCTAGATGAGATGCTCTAATAAATATATTTCATTTCAGTGAGTGAAAAACTCATATTATTTAAAAGAAATAAAGAATGTTGATGTTTAACATATGTGATCATTCACTGTTAAGACAATTCAAATAATTGTGTAAGGCAATTACTGGAATACACTCATCAATAAAGTACAGAAATTTTACTTCTCATGTACTTATTATTTGGTCTAATAATGTTTAACTAAAAGTTGATACAGATAAGTCTCTTTTATTTTGTAAAAACAACTACATTCCTCACTTTTCTTCATGATAATCCATTTTGGCTCTAGAAAACAAAGATATACTTCTAAGTTTTTTATATGTTCTGTATATTTACTCATGTACTCTAGAAAAGAAATGTCAAGTATAATGGTGTTAAAAGTATGGTAATCTATGGAGTTATTATAATAGTATAGTTATATAATGCTGAAATCAGTTCACTGACTCTCGTTATTTAAACTTTTATATAACTTAATAAATGCTTGAAATTATTTTTTATAAATCAGTCAATTATTTTGTTTCATGTGACCTTAAAATGATCCTCTGTAAGAATTCATATAATCTCCTAACGAAAAAATTAATATAAATAAGAAGAATTTGAACTATAAGACTAGATTGTTGACCTAGCCTAAACAAACAAATAAAAGCCCTCTTACTGAGAAAAATAATGTTTTGAGGAAAATACTGAATGGTCTCTAAATTTTAGAAATAATAACTATATCAATGTCTTATCTACTTAAACAAAATGCCAACTAGATGTCCTACGAAAAAACAAACCATCAAAAAAGCCAAGGCTAATTTCTTGTAAAAACACCATAAGATATATTTCTGCTTATATTATCACATAATATTAATAAGAAATGAAGTTGTACTATAATATTCTATGGCCATCCTGGCAGTGTTTTGATAGCATTTCTAGCTATCTCTGAAGTCCACGTAGTTTACAGTATATAAATGGAAATCAAAGAGTCAAATTGTAAGTTATGTTGAGGGGAAAATAATACCAAGAATCATTTTAAGTTCAATGTTAACAACGTCACTAACACATCAGGAGCGATCATTTGCTAAAGAAAGAAACAAAAAAGATAAAAATGCAATCAAAGTACTTTATAACATTTCAGTCATTTATTGATGTTAATTAACTGCAGATAACTAAGGCAGCTATAAAAAGAAACTATAATGGATGCAAAACAGCCAGCAAAGGCAAAAAAAAAAAAAAAGAAAACTGTAGCTGCAGTAATTTCTGTCATTCATAACTTGCCACAATTACCGACTCTAAAACTGCTGCCGTAATTTGAAATGCTCTCTCCTGAACAAATGGGCAGACTAATGTAACAACTCAAGAAAGGACCAGGAATATAGATCTTGCTATTACTTCAGATTTGCTTGGATTTCTTTGCAATCTCCCCTCAGGAAAACTCATGATGTGATTTAAAAACATTGCATTTCTCAGACCAACACAGCACCTGCAGCCTGACTTACTGTGTCATCTTGCTTCTGCAGAATTTATTACAACTGGCCTTTTTGATTTGCACTTAGCAATCACTGTTTGGATAAAGTTACCATCTTTGATACTTAGCTCATAAATGCATGTCTGTGGTTCAATTCATAAAGCGTCCTGTTTTTTTAAAGTGGGTGCCCGAGTAGTGTAGTAATTTTTCTTTCCCTTGAGCATGAAATTGTACAAACCCAGGCACCAATTGTAGAAATGGGTATTTTTAACTACTCATGAACTATTGGGTCATCAGAAAAGTCACAACGTATTATTCTGTTTTTCTATGCAAAAATGTGTCATGACTTTTCTCACAACACAATAGTTTGTTTAAAATTACATAAATATTCTAAATGGAGACAAATTTAGCAACACAAAATCTAGCTGGTAATAATTAACCACATTTGTGACGTCAGAATGTTACAGGAGAGGATACTGTGAAATACACTTTGGTTAAACATTTGTCCTTCAATCAAGTTATACAGGACAAAATCCTTGTACAAAAAGGGACTATAGAAGCCCTGTAGTTCTAACATCATCACACAGGAAGCAGCGAGAGTTCCAGAACAGGAAGTGTAAGAGGAAGAGGAATCTGAGCTCTCTCAGTAGCAGGATCTGGTGTCCTGTAGACTCTCCAAACAAAACCAACCATGAATCACTTTTCGGCTCTTCCTTTAACCTGATCAGCTGTATGGATGCAGCCAATAAGGATGCATGTCTTTGAGCCTATACATTTGCTATTAAAATTCAAAGAAATATTTCCAAAAGAGTAAAATCATACTGCTGCTTTTTTAATTGTTTATTTTGTAACTCTCTGGAGGACTGATAATCAGGGTAAAATTAGAGAAAGGCTTTGGATAAGAGATAACTATGAGGCCAGACCTTGTTTCAACATGACTTATGCTGGAATTGTTTGGGGGTAAGAAAGAATGGGGACAGTTTCCATCCTCCTTCAATCTCTGAACTCCAGTCAAATTAGGACAATTCCGAGTTGATAAAAATTAGGTGTAATTCCAAATATCAATCCTTGACAATGTTTAAACTACCAATGTTAGAAACTATGACAGTGCAGTAAATACTTTCCTGTATAAAAGCTGCCACAGTTTCTCATACCTAGAAGGACAACATGCAAAAAGCCTTGTTTAAAGGTTTATCTCTTCACAATACTCTGACAAAAAAGATATGACCTGCATTTTGCACACAGAAAACTGATTCTTTAAAGAGGTGATATGTCCAAAGTCAAACATCAGGTAGAACCCAGTTTTCCTGACTCAAGGCTGGTACTTTCATGATTCCACACTGCCCCTCTGTGGGTGTATGAGACTAGGTATCAGTCCGGAGTATGTTGCTGGACACGTATTTGAGAGAACAGTGGTGCATTGTGCTGTGTAAGGGAACAGAAAGCCAGATACTGTGGATGTATCCTTGTTAAGGAGTGGGAAGACTGGAATGAAAGATGGCAGTATCAAGAAACATAATGCGTGAGCCAAAATTTCTGGGAAAAAACATCTTTTACACTTAAAACATCAACAGTTAGTTTATAATAACAGGTAATAGAATATTTGACAGAAAGATTTTATCAGTACTTTTCTCTCTCTCTCTCTCTTTTTTTTATGCTTTTATTATAGGGTGCATGTGATCACCAGAGAGAGAGAGAGGGAGAGAGAGAGAGAGAGAGAGAGAATGTAAGAAATCATTCCCCAGGAGGAATGGCATGCAGAAAACCCTTCTCCACTCTCCTCCTGGAATTTTGGGCATGCACATACACATGCCAGGAATGATTTTCAAGCTGCAGAGTCTGGCACTCGAGCTGTGAAGACGACCATGGGGATCCAGTGCCTGAACACTCCACTCTACCTGCTGGTTCTCAGTAATTAGTATTTTTTTTAATTACTACTTTTCCTTACTGGAGACATTTACTTTCCAATGGTGGGGGAAAAGAAGCATGCAAGCAATTTCCTATGATATTGCCCAGTGTTTATTTGGGTCAGAGAACTTTGCTACCACTTTAACCAACATAGTAGAATTTGCAAAGGTATTACTCACTCTATGATAGTGTGAGAGTAGAAATTAAAAATAGCAGGGACCTTTTGAAGCTCTCGAACATTTTTCTTCCAGCATAGGATTGTTCCCTGTAGTGTATTTTTAGCACTCTATACACTCAGCTTTTAAATGTCATAAGCAATGAGATCCTGTGAGTACTATTCGAACACATCTCTTTTAAAAAAAGTTCTTTTTGATATCTCATCTACGATTTTGATTCAGACCTTATTTCATCTATAAGTAACACATTGACCAGTTCCTTTCCGTAGTTTGCAGAGGTTTAGGGTCTAGCAGAGGCTAACAAATGACCCTTTACTTCCCTACTCTATTGAAGGACATATGATTGAAACTATTTGGTCTTTAGATTGGAAAATCCCATAAACTTTCTGACCTTCACTTTTCTTAGTTTAGGAAAAATTAGAAGCTAGTTTTCCTGCAAAAAAAAAAATCAGAAAAAATCATATATATAAAATTTCAAAAAAATATATTTATATACAGTTATAACTTCTCCTACTATTATATATGTACATCATAGATGATAGATGAGATAGATGGATGGATAGAGATTTCTAAAAATATAGATATACATAGTAAAAACCTTCCCCCTTCTGACTTAGACATTTTAAAACGGGATCCATGTTATTTCCTTAGTGTCCGTAACTCATGAAAGAAAAATGAACTAATACGTATTTTATTATTTCTCACTACTCTTCCTCAAACTCAAATTTTCCCTACGATAATTGGTCTCCTCCAACTCCAGCTCTCATTAAGTCTTTCTACCTTTAAACACCTTCATATAAACTTCACTTTTGGAAAAAGTCTGATCTGACAAATGAAAAGAACAATCATGCGATACAGAAATTCTATTCCTGGGTATCTATCTACCCAAAAGATAGGAATACATTTAGTCAGAAAAACACACATCAGTGTTTATTGCAGCATTATTCATAATTGTCAAGATATGGGATAAACCCAAAAGTCCAAGACAGATAAATAGATTGGGAAAAAATGCAGCTCTGAAAACTACTCAGCCATAAAAAACTCTGAAAAACTATTCAGCCATGAAAAACAATGAGACCCTGGTATTTGATAGAAAGTGGATGAATACGGGGACCAACAGTTGGCATAATGGCTGTGTTGCTGGACTCCCATGTAGTTGACCATGGTTCGAGTCCCAGACCTGGTGGCTTAAACTCACGCTGGGCGCGTGTGTGTGCATGCCCAAGATCCCGAGAGGAGAATGGAGGAGAAGGGATTGCGGTGTGGCCATCACCCGGGGGGTGATTTCTCACTTTCTGTCTCTCTGTCTCTGTCTGTCTGTCTGGCGAGTGCGTGCACCCGAGAGCAAAATCCTCTCCAAAAAAAAAAAAAAAGAAAGTGGATGAATATGTAACATTTAATGTGGAGTAGACTATGAAATAGAAGCATTGTATGTCCCCACTTAATAAATACCAAATGTCTGCACTCTATAACAGAAACTGGAAGATTGGAAGGTATAAAGGCATGGAGAACAATTGTGGATACTAGAGACAGTGTGCAAGGAGAGCAGGTGACGGGAGACAGGAGGGAGGAAATAAAAAATATGGACTAATATGCAATGTATTCATGCTGGGAATATTCTTTTTGTATGCTATAAAGATATATAGTGATTAAATGTTAAAAAATAAGAAAAAAGAAAAACAACCACATGCACACATATATAAAAAAATATGTATTATATGAAACTGTTAGGATCCTCTCGCCTCTGGAATTGACCAATAAGCAAATTATCCTGGAGGAGGAAGTAATGTGTTATTGGATACTAGATGCACTCTATTCTAAAAAGGAAACTTACTGTGGAAAAATCCATGTCCCTTTCAAATGACACTTTGACCAGCTGAAGGAATTGCTGGCTGCTTAAATTCCAGAGAGACCACTTCCTCCCTGCTTTTCCAAATTAATGCTAACCAAACAGATGCACTTTATTGAATCAATACTACCTATATTTTTATTAAGAAATATTTTAGTTGAAAATTCTTTCTTGCTTGTAGTTTAGATTACTGTGTATATAATTTAGAAGTCAACAAGATTCACAGACTTGGCATGGCCTGAAGCAACTTAAAGGACAGAGAAATGTGTTTGTTAATCTTTCAGTAGTAAAATAAATTCATTCCTTTATATTATTTCACACGATTTGTTTTGTATCTCCATTATTTTTTAATTCTTGTCTAAACATTTTGAAGTTTGTCTTTTTAATTTTGTACTTTAAAAATTTACATTCAATCCCTGTACATCTTTTAAAAATTAATTAATTTGTTTATTTATTTATTAATTTATTTTAAATTTACTGCAGGACACATGCACTCACCAGAGAGAGGCAGAGAGAGAGAGATGGAAAGAGACAGACAGAGAGAGAGAGAAAGTGAGAAGGCAAGCTATGAGACTCAAACCTCGGTTGGCCATGTGGGAGTCCAACACCCCACCTACCATGCCACCTGCTGGGCCCTCACTATACATCCTTACAGTGTTTGAAATGTTTTATTCTAGCATAAATACAGTGCAAGTCAATTTAGTCAAAGATAATTATCATATACATTATTATCAGCAGATAACTTTTCATTCATGTGTCCATTGAATTTTTTTTTTCCCTGACCCCCTTCCTCCCACCCCGTGTTTCACACCCCTTCCTATACTGTCTCTGGAATCTACAGCTGTCCTCCTTGCCATTGCATCTTCCCATCCTTCAGTTCCTGCCACAGAGTGCAGAGATTCAGTAAGTATTAAAGAAACTGTTCCATTTTGAGCTTTTCTTTGGGAATCCATCTTTATTTCCACAACAGGAGTCAAGAAGAAATGGATTTTGTGAGCAGGTATTATCCTATTCATCTTTCCTAAATTACTTTTATACTGGAGTACAATTGTACTTATTCAATATGTAACTTATCCATATGTCTTAAAATTCACTATAATATTTATATTTCATGCAACAGGGAGGCAACTGTATACTTTATGTTTGATAGCGAGCACACTACACTCAGTGTCCAGCGGCTGCTTTCTGTTTGTGCAAGAGTAAGAGAACAATGAGACACACCTTGCATCACTTTCCCTATGCTCTACTTTTTCAACTACAACTTTGAATTCTTTCTAGTAAAATATATTTCTCTATTTTAAGAATAGATATTCTCTGTTTCATGATGTACCTTTAGTATTGACTTTTATCACAGAAACCAAAAAGAAACTCCCACTGCTAATAGTCAGGCAAGGTGGCTAAAAGCTCGGACTCTTATTAAGAGAAGGTCCCAAGTTCAAACTCCTCCATCACCAGTTATTATAATTAGGACACTGGACAAAATGTATACCTTTTCCAAACTTTAGCATTCTTATCTGTAAAATAAACATTGTAACAATCCTAACCTCATAACACTCTTACTAGAATTAAATGTGGTAATGTTTTGAAAATAATGTCTACAGCTATGAAAAGTAATAATAAACAATTTTTCCCCAAAAGAATGAATTGAAAACATTTTTTTAGAATATAAACATAAGTATTGTAGATACCAGAGGCTGTGTAGGAAGGCGGTGATTGTAGGGGTAGGTGGGAGGAGTTCAGGGGAAAAAAAACATTTAACAGACAAGAATGGAAAGTTTTTGAAAACATTTTTTTAGAATATAAACATAAGTATTGTAGATACCAGAGGCTGTGTAGGAAGGCGGTGATTATAGGGGTAGATGGGAGGAGTTCAGGGGAAAAAAAAACATTTAACAGACAAGAATAGAAAGTTTTCTGTTGAGGAGGATGTATATGGTAATATCTTTGGCTTGATTGACATGCATTGCATGCATGCTTTGGAAAACCATATTGTATGCTATAAATATATACAATGATTAAATGTAAGTAGGAAATTATATAATAAAAAATAATAAAAAAGACACTAAAAGTAAGGTCACGACTCAGAAAAGACCTGAATACTCTCACACAAAGGAACAGAATGCCATTTGGGAACTATCATGTTTAACCTAATCACTCTTTATCTGCAATTTTTAAGTTTCATACTACTTAATATATTTACTACTGTGCTTAATTTCTCTTTTTTTTAGAGAAATATTTTTACATAAGGCACACATGCTTGTCAGAGAGACAGAGAGATAGAAAGTGAGAAATCACTCCCTGGGCTAGGGCTACACCATAATCCTTTCTTCATTCTCCTCTCTGGATTCTGGGCACGCATGCACACTACTCCTCTCTGGATTCTGGGCATGCACGCACACTAGCCTGGCATGAATTTTAAGCCACCAGGTCCGGGATTCCCACGGTTGACTACGTGGGAGTCCAGCTACGTAACCATTATGTCAACTGCTGGTCCCATGTGCTTCTTTTCTCAACCTCTGGCTTTCATGTCCATTAACCCAGAGTCTGGTTCATTTTCTATTCCAGTAAACCTTGATTCCCCAGAAGTTTCTTCCTGCTTTGTTAGAGATGCAAGCAATCTGTATTTTTTTTACAGGTTTGAGACAGACATTACTGTTGCTTAGTGGATCATGCCACAGACCATACTTTTGAATTGTATTTGAACTCTAGAAATTCAAAGTTTCAGGTTACAGTTACTGCATCAGGTCTCTGAATAATCTATTTCCTTTAATTTTGCTTTGTTAAATTGACATTAGCTAAAATAAGAGAAAATAAGAGTCTATATTTATTCATTTATGTTGCCTAACACCTACTTGCTTGAGACCTACGTAAGCAAACTTCTTCAGTTTTTGCTATTAATCTTGCTTTTGTTCATGAACAGATAAAACCCAGTCATCTGAGAAATCATAACTAATTTTTTTCTAGAGAGAATTTGCTGTAAGGCACATGTACTTAACAGAAAGATAGACAGAAATTGAGAAATCGCCTCCCAAGGAGGATGGACACACTTCAATTTCTTTTCCTCTATTCTCCTCTTGGGATTTGAGGCATGCACACACATGTGCCTAGTGTGAGTTTAGAGCCACCTGCTCTGGGACTCAAACCATGTTCTGCCATGTGGGAGTCCAGCAACATAACCATTCTACCATCTGCTAGTCCCAATCATGGCTACTTTTTAACATTCCTGAAACTTTTTCTTCTTGATACTAATGTAAGTTTTATTATTTTGTGGGCCATTTTGGAAGGTTATCATTTATACAATTTATATAATAGAGCTAGAGCTATTCAGTTTATCTACTTCTTGTATGTGTTTTGGTCATTTATATCTTTTCAAGAGATTGCTTTATTTCATTTAAGTAATCAAATTTGTTGGCATAGAGTTTTTTGTAATTTTTTTATACATTTAGTGTCCATGTGATCAGAAATGGCGATGTCTTTCATTTTTCATATTGGTAATTTGCATCTCCCCCCCCTTTTCCTTTCTTAATTAGTCCAGTTAGATTTCATCAGTTTACTAATCTGATCAAGGAAACTGTTCTGGGTTTCATTGACTGTATCAGTTGATTCCCTGTTTTCCAGTTCATTAATTTCTGTTTTAATGTTTATTACTTATTTTTACTTCTTGGTTTTGGTTGTTATTCTGTCTTACTCAGTTTCTAAGTTGATCAATTTGTCCACCAAGTATAGATTTTTCTTTTATCCTAATAGGTGTATTTAATGCTACAAAAAGAAATGCTCTTATTTATTTATTTTTAGAAATTTTTGCTATAGAGCGTGAGAATTCACCAGAGACAGAGAGAGACAGAAAGCAAGAAAACACACCCCAGGGGGAATGCCACGCCACAGTCCCTTTTCCTCTATTCTTCTCTTGGGATTTTGGGCACACACGCACACACTCCAAGTGTGTTTCAAGCTGGGACTCAAACCATGGTCAGCTGTGTGTGAGTCCAGCACCTTAATCTCTACACCACCTACTGGCCCCAAGAAATGCACTGTTTAAATTTGAAGATTTTTTTAGATTTTTATTATTGATTAATAGTTTAATTCTCTTGAGGTCTTGGAATGTACTTTGGAGTCAGCCTGTGGCAAGGCGGTTGGGGTGACCTTGATCTATCAATTACTGAAAGAGGTGTTGAAGTTACCAGTTGCAATAGTAGATATGTCTATTTCTCCTTGCAACTATTTTAGTTTTGTCTAATGCATTTTGGGATTAATGTACATTAAGAACTGTAGGTCTTCTTAGACAATTGATCCTTTATGATTTTGTGATGCCCCGTTTCATCCTCAACAAATATCCTTCTTCTTAAACCTGCTTTCCCTAATATTAATCTGGCATGTCCAACATCCTATTTTATCAGTGTCAGAAGAGTATATCTTTCTCCATCCCTTTGCTTTTAACCATAGTACTCATATTTGTTGAAAGTTTATTATACATAATGTATACTCAGGTTTTGTTTTCTTTATGCATGTGTTTTAATTGGTTTATTTAGATTATTCTCATGTAAATACTATATAGTCAGATTAATACCCACACATTTCTAATTGTTTCTATATCATCATATTGTTTTTTCTTTTCCCCTTTTTCTGCCTACTCTGGTTTTAACTGAGCACTTATTGTGATTCACTTTTACATTCTTAGTGCATCAACTATAATGAATTTTAAAAATTTATTTCTATTAATATTTAATACTTGTATCTTTCGTTGGAGTATAATGTGACTTTTCAATGTAAGAACACAATGTATATTAAATCGGATGATGAATAGTGAACATACTCATCATCACAACCATTTGATTATTTCATGCTGAGGACACTCAAAATCCTATTTTTTAGGGATATTGCGATATACAGTTAATTATTGTTAACTATTTTCAACCAACTGTATTTTATAATATTAGAAGTTCCCTTAATGTATAAATTATAATTACTTTTCAAAATTATTTGAGTGTTGGCCAAAGAATTTAGATTATATAATATATATATATATATAAATAAAACAATTTATCTCTTCTGAGAGAGAGAGAGGAAACTCCCAACAGGGTCCCCATGACACGGCCCACCTCCAAGTATGTTGTGCCTGATGTATACAGAAAAGCCTCAGGATAAAAAGGTTTGACACCCTCGCATGATTCCACAATCAAACAGCTCAGCTTTCCACTGCAACATGAGCTGGTCGTAGCTTATAAATTTTTAGCCAACCTAAGTTTATCTTCAAATAATACTATACTGCTTTGCTTGTAGTTAGGTACCTTACAATAGAGTATCTCTAATTCTCCTTCATCATCTTTTGTTGCATTGCCAACATTTATTTAGATTATTCATATTTTATAACCATTGGTACTGTCATTACCTAAAGAAGGAGTAACCTTTCAGATAAATTAAAAATAAGATAAATAAAATATTTTGCTTTGTGTTCATTTACTCTTCCTCAGATAATTTGTGTTTAGTTTTGTAGATTCATGTTTCTGACCTATGCAATTTTTTCTCTCCCTCAAGAAATTTTAACTTCTTTCTGGGTAGCACTGCTGGTGATTGGTTCCTTCAGTCAGGTGTTTTGCTTTGCTTTGTTTCGTTTGCTATAGGGCAAGTATGTTCACCAAGGAAAGACAGTGACAGAGAAAGAAAGAATGAGAAATCACCTCCCTGGGAGATGACCATGCTGCAATCTCTTCTCCTCCCTTCTCCTCTCAGGATTTTGGGCATGCATACAAATGCATGCACATCATGGTTGGTTTTCAAGCCACCCAGTCTGGGACTTGAGTTGCAGTTGATCACATGGAATCTAGCCCCCTTAACTTCCATGCCACCTGCTGGTCCACCCTCAGTCAGTTTTTGTTCCTCTATCAAAGCCTTTTTCTACACATCACTTTTGTTTGATAATTTTGCTGGATATAAAATTCCTGGTGGTCATATAATTTCTTTCAAAATTTTTTACTCCACTGTCTTTAGTTGCATAGATTCTGACGAGATATTTGCTCTGATAATTATCCTTGCTTATCTGTAGATAAAGTATTTTCTACTTTGGCTTCTATCAGAATTTTCCTCTTGTCTGTGGTTTTGTGCAGTTTGAATATAATATACCTAGTTGTACTTTGTAGTTGTTTATCTTGCTTGGTGTTTTCTGAATGTCTTAATTCTCTAGTTGGTCATCTACCATTAATTTTGGAAAGTTATGAGCATATTGTGCAAATATTTATTCTCTCTGTTCTTGCTTCTCTATTTGGTATTCTAATTACTATTATGTTATGTTATGCCTTTTGAAACCATCTCACAGTTCTTACATGTTCTGGTTTTTTGTTATTGTTTGTTTTCTATTCTCTTTCTTTCTTTGTACTGCATTTTGGGAAGTTATATTAAACAATCTTCAAGCTCATTGATTCTTTCCTTGTCTGTATCCAGGAAAGCCCAGCAAAGACACTTTTCATTTCTGTTATGGTGTGTTTGATTTCTAACACTTCCTTTTGATTCTTTCTTAGAGGCTCCATCACTCTGCTAAGATAGCCCATCTAATTTTGCATACTATCTACTTCTCCTATTGGTACTCTTAGAATATTAATTCTTTTAAATAAACTGTGGCAAATTACATTTGTCACATCACAATCTTTTCTCCACCATTTATCCACTCTGTCAAGATTTGAGGGATGCACATACATTTGCCTGTGTTTTTCTCTTTCTTTTCTTTTTTTTTTTTTTCAAGCTGCCCAGGACCAAGATACAAAGCATGTACTCAGCCACATGGGATCTGACTCCCTTAGCACTAGGCTACAAAGCTAGCATGAAATAAAATCTTATTGTGCTGGTAAATATGACTGTTTATCTTTCCCTTGAACTATTTCACAATAGTCATTATTCATATCTTGATATTTAAAATGTTGTTAGATTTTCTGTTAATATTGACGTGTCTCAGTTTATTTAGACTATTATTACAAAATGCCATAGACTTGGTGGCTTAAAAACAAATGAAGTGTATTCTTCACTGTTCTGGAGAATGAGAAGTCCAAGACCAAGATGCTGACATATTTGGTATACGGTAAAGGCCCATTTCCTGGTTCATCGAATGAGACTTTCTATTTTGTCCTCACATGGTGGATGGGTCCAGGAGTCTCTCTGAGAGCTCTTTAATAAGGGTACCAATTCCATTCATAAGGGCTCTGCCTTCACATTTTAATCTCTTCCTAAATGCTTTACCTCAAAATACCATCACCTTAGAGATCAGATTTCAGCACATAATTATGTGGGGGTGGGGGCCTAATATTTAGTCTGTAGTAATGTAACTTATTATTTTCTGTGAAATGGATTAGAAAACTAACCTAGTAAATAATGATCTACTATGTTATCCCAACAAGAAATACTTTTTTTTTTCAGTTTTTTTCTATAAAGTGCATAATATGCTTGCCAGAGACAGACAGAGACAGACAGAGGGAAATTACCCTTCACAGCCACACCGTAATCCCTTCTTCTCCAGTCTTCTCTGAGGATTTTGAGCAATACATGCACTTGTGCCAATATTATTTTCAAGCCACTGGGTCTGGGAATCAAACCACACATCCAGCCATGTGGGATCCAGTACCTTAAACTTCATGCCACCTGCTGGCTTCCAAAATACTTCTTTACCAGTTGGGAAGATATAATTATCTAATTGATAAATTTGAATGAAAGATCTTTACTCTTCCTCAAATTCTGTCCATTCCCTCAATTTCAAATGACCTTCCTGAACGCATCATTATTATCCTTTCTGTGAGTCAATGTGGATACGATGCTACAACAGGTATTATGGGAATAACCTAACAAAGATACTAATGGAAGACGGTTATTTTTGAAAGTCACTGAGGAACATTCAGTTGGTTGCTCTGCAGATTTGTTAGGTAATTCCCATGGCCTCTGACACAGCATATTTATCCTGCTCCCAGTAATATACTTTCATGACAATATGTGATTAATGTGTAGGTCTATACCTCTGTGTTATTAACATTCCTTAGCAGTTTCCCTTAATATCGAGTCCATGCAAATCTTTACTACTAACACCTGCCTTTTCACTGCCTCCAGGGATCTCAGAGCTCTCCTGACAGAAGCATTTTGAGTTCCTGTGAGGAAATGTTTATGTAATTTATGGAATAAATAAGTCCTTCAGAATCTGTATAAATAGCCCTCAATAACAAGTTCCTATAACCTCCCTGAAACTGAATTAACCCTAGCAAGGGACTGGCAAACCATCTAGTGAATACCTTACCAGGACTTGAAGGCAGACGTCTCCAACCACATATGCTAGTAAACTGCAATTTACTCATTAGATCTTGGGGAGGGGGAGGGTGATCTCCTCATTTCTCTGCAATTAAGTTTGTCAGTACCCTCACTAAGGCTTATGACAAAATTCATCAAGGAAACTCTTCACTCAAGTATTTCATGCCAACGCCTATTAGCCTACACTACTTTAAGCCCCAGTGAGAAAGTTCAGCTAAGTGACTTCCCCAGCAAAAGTGCATATTCCTTTTGTCTTGCTTTTATAATCCTTTGTATCCACAGTAATCCAGAGGTTAGTTTTCAGGGTGAAAGAATATGAACTGTGTCCTACATTGTGTCATAAGAGAATCATGGGTAAAGAGGACTTCCAAAGGTGGTTTCCTCAAAACACTCTATTTGACTGATGAGATGACAACACCCATCCACCCAGGCTCTGACCCCAGAGAGTATCACATACCTGCATACTATCCACATCTTCCAATTTGCTTTTCAGGGCATCTTCCACACAATTAAACAACATTAGTGATTGAGATGTTAGTTTAAAGCTTAAAATTAGGTTACAAATATTTGGGTTTGACCATACATATTTACATATGGGTACATGGCTTTAACTGAAAAGCATGGGTATAGTCACAGAATTGGAATTTTAAAGAACTTCTTCATGAACTATATCATGATGCTAACCTATAAATATATAATATAAGATACATGTAGGTAGATAGATAGATAAATATGAAAAAAAATTTTTTGAGGAGCCATTTGATCATTTCTCCACTCAGACATCACTGTGGAAACTATTTTTGAAAACACTTGAGAATTCTAAATTAATGTTTTGATGGTTTTCTAAATATTGATATGCATCGTTATACTTTCACCCTACTCCACTTTGAGAAACAGAACCAATATTTTATAGTTAATTATTTAGGTTTTCTTGGTTTTTGCTTTTACATTAAAGAAATGTGCAGCATTTTATCAGAGCATAGACGTTGACATTCAATGAAAACGCATCACTTGTTCCCTGTACCATTTCTCTGATGTATATTGGATGCTAACCTATAAATATATAATATAAGATACATGTAGGTAGATAGATAGATAAATATGAAAAAAAATTTTTTGAGGAGCCATTTGATCATTTCTCCACTCAGACATCACTGTGGAAACTATTTTTGAAAACACTTGAGAATTCTAAATTAATGTTTTGATGGTTTTCTAAATATTGATATGCATCGTTATACTTTCACCCTACTCCACTTTGAGAAACAGAACCAATATTTTATAGTTAATTATTTAGGTTTTCTTGGTTTTTGCTTTTACATTAAAGAAATGTGCAGCATTTTATCAGAGCATAGACGTTGACATTCAATGAAAACGCATCACTTGTTCCCTGTACCATTTCTCTGATGTATATTGGTAACTAAACTACCGTAATCCATTCTTGGTGGGGCTGTGGAGAGTACTAGAAATAAATGCTGTGTTTATGGTAACAAACACAGTGAAAGACATACGCCACTTAATATATGGAAGAAATTACTGTGATTAGCGATACTCACAATGACTGACCAAATCATTCTATATTAAGCCAGTTATGTTCTATGGGTATTTGAAGATTTGCTTTGCTCTTATTCTACAAGTGGCATTAAAAGAAACAAATACATTCTTGACTATGAAATGAGAGAAGAGGAAGAAAGTAAGATTTTGACCATAAAAACAAACATGTTTATCATTTTTTGAGTTTCTACAACGTGCCAAGTTCTCTTAGCATCTCCATCTGAAGTCTCTAATTCTCAGCCAGTATGCAGAATTAGTTTGATTTTGATAGATTTTTAGATAAGGAAATAGAAGCTCAGAGAAATTAACAGACTTGACAGAAATGACATTGTCAGTAAGGGGAAAAAGTTGAATTACAATTATTTCTAGTTTCAAACCCTGTACTTTTCTGCTACTTAACACAGCTACAAAGAAAACAGGGAGTGCGGGGCCGGGGGGGGGGATGGTTAAATTTAGAAAAGTTCTCTCACCAAGCAAAGGTGGAATTCTTCTTTCAGAGCTAACACTGACATCATTGGGAAGAATATGCAAAGGCAGGTGATTATACTAGAATGACGTTTTAGGAATCATAGTCAACTAAAAGATGAAGAGGACAAAATTTATTAGATTTGGATTTTTTTTTTCCTACTTGTGTTTGTGTGTGGAGACTCGTGTACTTGCCAGAGAGAGAAAGCACCCCCAATGGAAAATGGTCATGTTGTAATCCTTCTTCTTCACTTCTCTGTCTCATCAGGATTTTGAACATGTGTGCACATACACTTGTATGATTTTTAAGTTGGTTGGGGCTGAAATTTGACTTGTAGTTAGCCATATAGGAGCTGATTCCCTCACACAGCAGTTAACTGTTGTTACAGAGGCCAGTTCTCTGTAATTTTTTTTTTTTTTAACTGTTAGGGGTGCATGCTTTCCAGAGAGACAGGGTGAGAAGTGAAAAATCACCACCCATGGAGGATGGCCATGATATAATCCTTTCTCATTCATTCTCCTCTAGGGATTTGTAGGCATACACACACCTGGATGATTTTTTCAAGTTGGTGGGTCTGGGACTCCAACCACAGAATCAGCTCTGTGGGATCCAGCTGCCTTGATCTCCATGCCACCTGCTGGCTCATGTAATTTTAAATAATAAGATCACTTGTTTGGACATGTGGAGGCCAATGACAAGCAGAAAAACTTCAACAGGAAACGGAGGTGCGAATGAGAGGACAACATTTGTAGAAAAGTCTTTCAACACAAGGAAACGGATGTCTCAGTCTTCGCACCAGAGGACTTGAAGCTCTCTCTGTCCCATGTTCAGCAGCTTCATGATGGTTGCCTGAAACTGGCATTCTCCAAAGCCTTCTTTACTATTTTAGCTCAAGTTTTCTTTACTTCCTTGCTAAATACCTGCTATACTTACGTCAAGTACTAAAGAGTTTAGCACTTTTTTCCTTGTCGTTATTTTTTTTCCTAAAAGAAACAGAATAACCACCACTGAATTTCAATGAGTGAATGATGTCAAGCATGAGGAACTTTATTTTTTTAGGGGATTTTGCCGTAGGGCACATCTACTCACCACAGAGAGAGACAGAGACAGTGAGGAAGACACAGATAAAACACAGAGCTCTTTCACTAGTGTGTCTTGGAGTAGCATCCTAAACCACCAAAGATAATACTAGCTGTGTTTCTTTTTTTAATGTCACATGTGTGAGTTCTATTGCTACACTTACCACATGTCATTGTCATTACTGTCCATATTAGTCCACAGCATTGTCTTCCTTACTAGAAACGCTTCTTGGGGCCGTGTTGGTGAGAGGACATGTTTTTTTCCTTGTATTGTTTTTCCTAATGTCTGGTATAGTGGTTAGATAAACACTTACTCAAAAATTCGTTACTGAATGTTATTAATGACTCATTATCTATCAACATGAAAAGGAGATGAAAAATATCCCAGAAGTCTTATTTTATATAAAAGTACTGCCCTCAAAGAACTCTACAGGGTCATGTCACCAATATATGTATCTACAGCTCACTTAGTAATTCTCCAACGCATATGATTTGCAGCCATTGTTGCTGGGCCAGGATTGAGATGCACATGTACCAGATGTATTCTTCAGATTAGAATTCCATTTTCATACTTTTCCTGACTGTAATTAATCTTATGAAGAACCATGGACAAATCTGTATGCAAGGGAATCATCCACGTGTTTCCTGAATTATGTACACAGTGCCAAATTGCATGCCAACCTTTCCACCATATTCTTTGGGGCTTCATAACTAGAAGAGCTTCTCTAGCCAGCAGCTGTAAGGAATATTATTGTTTGGATAGAACCCAATTACTATGCATCCTCCTTAATTAACAGGATTATCAAAGGAATCTATAAAAAATAAGGCCCTAATTAATTGTATCCAATTAAGGTTTTAAACTATAAATTCAGTGATGATTACTATTTCATGGTTTAGGTGTGATGCTGCATTTTCTTGAAAACATTTCCTGGAGAGACAAATGGCAACATGATACCTAAATTAGGCAGAGAGAAAGATTTTAAACATGATGACTCATTTGTATTGAATGTCTTGAATAGTTTCTTCCCATAAAGGCAAAAGACAAAATAGTAAAATTTATGAGACTGTATTATTACAGATCTGATCATTTCTGTTAAAAATCTACACAGTGATGTATATGGATATCAGGAAGGAAAAGAAGTATTTCATTATTATAATAATTTTTTTAATTTAATTAATTAATTTATTTATGTTTTCTAATTTGACCAAAAAGAGACAGAGAAAAGAAAGTGAGAAAGCCAACCACTAGGTCTGGAACTCGAACCAGCATCAGCCATGTGGGAGTCCAACATCTTAACCACCATGCCACCTACTGGCCCCTCCAGGCACATTTCATTTTTATAAATTGGAAAATAGGGAGTAGGTCATCACACAGTGGTAAACCAAATGGAACAACAGGAAAGGTTCTGGGTTCTCATCTTGGGATCTCCCTGAGCATCCTGGGCAAGCATAAGAGCTTATGATCTGGGATGGCTGTCAGGGACAAATCACAGCATGAAGAGACGGTTAGAGGTGACTGCTTCTCTGTCATTATCTCTGTCTCTTTCTCTCTCATGGAAGAAAGAAATATTTTTTAAAGAAGTATTTCATTTAATCTATTTTTTTTAATTTTTGACCAGAGAGAGAGAGAGAAGGTGAGAAAGCAAGCTGTCAGGTCTGGAGCTAGAACCACAATTGGCCATGTGGAAATCCAGTACTTTAAGCACCATGCCACCTGCCAGCTCAATAAACTATTTTTTAAAAATTGGAAAATACAAATTAAACAATTTCCTTTTATTTTTTGCAATGTTTCTAGCAACCTTCTGTTTATAACAAACTCTGGGACAAGAAATCATAAACTTTAGACATTCTTATAGTTAAAAATGAAATATTTTCTCGGCTTCTGTAGCCACCTTACTAGGTCTGTGTGTAATATCGAAATCAGGGACATGCTACAGAATAGGTCTGCAGACATTCTGCATGTCTGACCCACTGCTCTTTCCTATGCCCTTACTGGGATCACAAGAATGACGTGGGATATTTCTAACTCAAAGGAAATAATGAAAAAAAGTTATCCAGTTATCCTAAGATGCCACACTTTTTGTTTTATGTCAAATTACTAGGCAAGAATGATTACACTCCATTTTGGTAAATATTCTAAAAGCGCATTTAATTCCTCATGTGTAAGAAGGTGGTGTCACATCAACTCTTACAGGTGTGGCTTCATAATGAAGAAAATTAAATATATATGCTTATCACTATACATATGAGGTATACACACACATATATACATATATATAATTGTATATATACATATATGTATGTGTGTGTATAGATACACATGAGGCAAATACATATATACCTATGTGTGTGTGTGTGTGTATATATATATATATATATATATACCCCACACCCCATAATATATGTATATGTATATATAGGCACATGCCCCCTCTTATCCAAAGAGTATATATTTCAAGACCTCCAGTGGTTGCCTGAATCCATGAATAGTACAAAACCCTGTGTGCCCTATGTTTTTCTGAATACATGCCTATCTATAATGAAATTTAATTTATGTGTAGGTACAGTAGGAGATTAATGATGCTTAATTATAAAATAGAACAGCTATAACAACATGCCTTCATCACTGCTCTCCTTTTGGGGACATTATAAGTAAATCAAGATTGCTTGGGCACAGGTGCTGAGACATAGCAGCAGTGACCCTGATAACCAGAATGGCTACTGAGTGACTAATGGATTGCTAGAGTACACAGAACGGATATCCTGGACAAAAGGATGATTTTCCTCCTGGGAATGTCAAGAGGGACAATGTGAGATTTCATCACATTGCTCAGAATAGAATATGATTCCAAACTTAAAATTTGTTTATTTCTGGAACTTTCCATTTAATATTTTGGACTGCAGCTGAACATGAGTATCTAGAACCTCAGCAAGTAGAACCAAGGATAAGGAACTACTTATACATGTGCCCCAGACACATACTATATATATATATATATACACACACATAGAGTATATATACACATATAATATATGCACACTTATGTAATATCAAACACACAGGTTATACATACGCCTATAATATGCACACATCGTCATATAAACACACACATACATGTGAGAAAATATAAGACAAATGCTATATTTATTTCATAATATGTTTTATATATCATAGTTGCAAATGGAAGCCCATTCCACTACACCTCTCAAAAACAGATTTTCCTACATGGATTTATTGTCATGATCAAAAGCTACTTTTTGATAAAATGTATTACCTGTAGTTTAATAATCATATGTTCTGAGATATATTTTAGATACTGAAGTGCATAGAGTGATTTGTCAAATATAAGAAAACAGCCTATCTGCACACAGCCTTCCTTTCTCCATACCCAGCACGTCTTCTCTTATCCCCATGGAAGAGCACAAGCGGCGAGCAACAGCTCTGAGGTTCCACGGATTTGTGTCTCCAGAAAAGGGTGGAATCAGAAAAAGCTGGAGGAATATTGTATCCAGTTTACTCTAGGTAATCATTCCCTAAGCCTTCCCATCTAGACCTTTAAACAAGGGTGAGTTAATGCCCACAGGCAGTGGGATTAGGGAAAGCGACAAGCCATCAACATCATGTCTGGGTCTGAAGACAGACATCCGTTTGGATATTCCTGGCAGAGACTCAAACTTTTTGCAGAGACACTTGATGCATAGAATACTTGGCATCTTGGCCACACAGAGACCCATCTGTCAGCATGGCAACCTGCCTATTTCAAAGTTGGTTGGATCTTTTCAGTAAACTCTAAGTTCCAGACAGGAGTGAATCTTTGTGGGGAGTTTTTGTAAAACTGCAATTGTCATCTCTTCTACAGGAAGTCCTTCTCTTCTGCCAGTCTCCATTTGCTGGCCCACCGCCTTGCAGTGGCCACACCTGTTGACACTTATCCATAGAATAGACTAGCTTTGCCCTGGAAAGGCAAAGCCAGCACTTCGAATTATGTTCGCATGCCAAATCGACAGGTGGTGCTCCAGCAGGCGTCTGATGAAGTCAGGAAGATAACTCAGGGCATAAAAATGTTTTTATAAAGGAAAGTAGAGTATTCTCCATAGGAGCACTTTGAGGCAGCTCCATATATGACCACAATTATACAACTAAAGAGAAGGTTAGCACATTAGGATTACAAATACTTGGGCTAAAATCACATTAAGAACGTGTTCCTCATATCAGCAGATATTGTTGACAGCGTTTATGGGCAACTTATAATTATGGCACAAAAAGTATTCTGGCAGTAGACTCAGCATGCATAGGAAGATGTAATGTGGTATTAATTTCCTTTAAATTAATTGTTCATCAACTAAGACATTTTTTAAATCACATTGCAAACTATGTTTTTATTTTTACTAATTGAGATATAAAGGCAGAAAGCAGCTAACTAGAAACAGAAAGTACGTGTGATACTCAAATGTTGCCCTGATTAATAAAACACCTTGGGAATATAAAAAATGTAAGAAGTTTAAATATCAGATTATCTAACTTTGAAAACTCTTGTAGTTAATAACTTCTAATAAAAATATTTTTACAAAAAGAATCTAAGAATTTCCTTTGAGGATACTTTTATTTAAGTAAGTCTTCCAACTCACCATAACCACTATGACACTGTGACAAAGAAAAAGGGTTCCAAGCTTCAAATTAATATTTTAATAAAGCTACAGCTGGATGCTAACTAAGGCCTCGAATTTTAACTGAGCACTGTACTAATATTAAAAGTAGGTAATACAGTCAACAGAAGTCCTGAGCATATTTTTTTACTTTTGCCAGAAATTACAGAACTATTTCTCTCTCAGCCCAATCATATTCTTTCAGTGAAATAAATTCATTATTTTAATGATAGACTTTCTATAGATTCATCAAAATTTCCCATATATTAATCTGACATATGTGCATGCATGTATATATGGAAGTTATTGCTATGTGTGTGTTTGCATGTATACACATATATATCGTTCATATGACTGACATACACAGACACACCAAACAACTGAAACTGTCTACCATTCATAGGAGAGTAAGTTTTCAATAAAGTAGTAAAGGTAACGAAACAGGGCTGGTCCTGTAACTCAGTAGTCAAGTCCTGGACATAGGCAGCTGGATCCCACATGACCGACTGTGTTTCAATCCTGGCCCTGGTGGTTTGAAAATCACTTTGGATGCTTGTGGGTACATGTACAAAATCCTAACCAGATGGAAAAATAAAGTAAAAAGGATTGCAATGTGACCATACTCCACCGAGGAGTGCTTTCTCTCTCTCAAATGATTACTCAAGGGCACACATGTTCTCTGGCAATCAGATTTTTTTAAAGGTATTACTACAGATAATCAAATGATGTATGCATGTGTGTTTGGTTATTTGTTTTCTTTTTCTTATTACAACTTGAAGCTATTGTTTGTATATCTAAAGTATATGACTCATGACTTGGACCTGTAGATACAGGTATAAATATAACCCTTGTCTTTTCTGTCTTGTATTAGAAAAAAATTATGACATATATTTAAGTAACTTTTTATACTCCAATTAATAAGGCTAGCACACAAATGTACTTAGTTTAATGTATCTGTGTAAAATTAAAATCTTATAAAGTTGAAACGTACTTGAAATTAAGGCCCTTTGAAATACAGTCATTGCTATAATTCACAAATGATCTCTAGACCAAACAAACAAACAAAAAACATCCTGCCAATTTAAGTGTATCTGAAACCATGATTTAGTTATAAGTGCTAACTTATTTCTTGCTATAAAACTTTGCTGGTGCTTACACTGTAGAAGAAAGAAACAATCTACTACTTTTGGAATGGTAGAAATCTGGCTTTTTAAAAAATATAACAACAAAAACTCATAGGAACTCAATTCACATTATCCATGAGCCATTCCTATGGTGATTTAAAGCATGCCATCAAATTTTTTTTTTTTTGGTGGAAATAGAGGACATTTCCTTTACTTTCATATTATTCATGAAATAGTGACATAAAAATGGTTTACTAGCCAGTATTCTAAACATGGTGTCACTTTTACCCTACTATGAAAAGATCCAGTATCTATACTCTTAACGGTTTGTACCAATAGTAAATATAGTAAGTGCTATGGTTTGAATATGTCCCCTCCAAAATCCCGGTGCTGCCAATGGGATAATATTAAGAGAGGAAGATTGTAAGGGGGTGATTAGACTGTGAGGGCTCCATGCTCATTAATGGTTATTAGGTATCCTTATAAAAGGGCTTGACAGAGGGAGTTTGTCCCCTCTAACCCTCTGCTTTTTGCCACTTTAAGACAGTGTCCCTCTCCTCCAACCTACTGTTACCTTGATCTTGGCACTCCCAGTCTCTGGAACTGTGAGACATGGAATTCTATCCTTCATGAACAGTCTCAGGTATTCTGCTGGAGCAGCACAAAAGGGACTAAGACAGTAAAAGAGAAGTCAAAGGTAATGACAAATAGAAGGCAATAATGTGAACAATGGCCATGGGGGCCAGGAAGTGGCATGGTAGTTAAGGGCACTGGACTCCCTCAGGGCCAACCATAGTTCAAGTCCTGGACCTGGTGGCTTGCTTTCACTCTCTCTTTCTTTCTTTCTTTCTTTCTTTCTTTCTTTCTTTCTTTCTTTCTTTCTTTCTTTCTTTCTTTCTTTCTTCTTTCTTTCTTTCTTTCTTTCTTTCTCTCTCTCTCTCTCTTTCTCTCTCTCTCTCTCTTTCTCTCTCTCTCTCTTTCTCTCTCTCTCTCTCTTTCTCTCTCTCTCTCTCCCCCCTGCTCTCTCTCATTATTGCTCTGTTACTCTCTGGTCATAAATAAATAAAGTTAAATAAAATAATTCTAAAAAAAAAAATCAAGGGCCATAGTGTCTCAGAGAAATGCCTACCTCATATATGCATTGTTTATACAGGTGAGTCAATGCCTTTCCTAAGAATCTTAAGCAAACAGCACAACCCTTGATACAGATGATTGATTTCACCCTAAACTCTACTCCAATTTATTGTAAATAAGGTTATGTCAATGACTGCATCAACTCACTCATGTGACTGAGTTTTTGAGTCCACAGTGGGAAAATTAGAATATTAATGACAAAGGTTTTACAGAGAAAATCCTCATGGGGAAGGTTGATAATAAGAATTTAGAAAATTCAGTCATATCTTGAAGATCAGTTTAATGAACTTTCATTTTCAGTAGAAAAGTCTACCTGTGCTCATTTTTCCCAGTATTTACAGATGGAATTACTTAGAATCTCTTCTCAGGAATTATGATTGTGGCTGAGGGTCAAAAATAGCCACCTTTGAATTGACTAGCTTTCACCTCCCTCTCATTCCCCATTTAGAAGCCTCTGTCACCATTCAGAAGCTACATATAGTCAGCTCCTCTCAGTGGGACTTCTGATCGCATTTCAGATTGGAAGTGTACATTTGGGAAAGTGTACATTGTAGGTGTACATCCAGCTCTATCAGACATTCTGACTTAATCTCCCAAAGCTAGCTCTAAAATCATTGCTATGTTATATGAAACAAGTAAAATGCAAATTTATGTGAGTTTATGCTCTTTAAGATAATCTTAAAGATACAAATGTTTATACACTGTCTTCTGAAGACATGCGTATATATGTGTACCACACCAAACTCTCTATAATTGTGAAAATGACCCTTTATTTTTGTTTTACAAATATTAAATTGTTTCATTTTTCTAGGCACCTGAAAAGATAGATTTTTTTATCATCCACATTTTGTAGTTGGTGAAAGAAATAACCTGCCCAAGATCACATGGCTAATAAATGATGGAATTGGGATCTGAACCCAAGCAATCTGGGTCTAGTTGTGATCATAACCATTACATTCTTTTTTTTCTTAATGATCTCTTATGTACCTTAATTGTGACATTGATATGCACATTAGAACACATGTCATAGTTTTAAAATACATCTCATCTCACTCAGTTAACGTAAGAATAGCTAAGAAACATAAATTAACCAAGAAGTGGTGGTATATGCCTATGTGTGTGTGTATAAGCAGGAACGTTTACTCACCTTAAGAAAAAGTTCTTCATTGTTGCTCTAATGAATTGCTTTTCTCCACCAACCACATTTTCTAACATGTTGGTATTACAGATCAAGGCAAGAGGCCTGGATAAAGGTTTAGAGGGAACTTCAATCAAGCGGGAAGAATACCCAAGAGTGACATTCACCCAGCATTGAATTTCCACAGAAGAAGTGAACCTCCTACCCTTTGAATGTACTCTTTCATCTGTTTAGAAACTTACATGTCCCTCCTCACTTAGCCAGCTCTGCCTCAGATCCAATTTTACAATTTCCTTCCTGTAGAAAATCTTTCACAAATCCAAAGCATGAATAAACTGTCTTCTAACTCACCAGAACACTGGAGTTTTCTTAATCCTGATCCTGAAAATCACTCTGGCATGATTACCTATGGACTTTTAGGTATCTTTCACTAGATAGAATATTCCAGAAGGGGACAGGTAGTGTATGTGTTTTTATTACTGCACTCTCAGTTCTACTGGCAGAGTATATATACTCAATAAATCAATAAATGTGCTGTGAATAAAATCAAAAGTGAATTTGTGAGTAGGAATCATCAGTCCCTATTGCTTAACCTGTTCCTATCTCACTCCATTCTTACCTAGAGTTTCTGGGTATATATAATTAGGTAGATCAAAGTAATTTACAAAATGCAGTTTTATATGTTAAAATTGGAAGTTAAAGGTCAAAGAAACATTAAGCAATAAAAATATCCGATGACTTGATATTATAACTTACATGAACTCTTCCCATTTTAAAATTTGACGTGTTTTAAATGGCTGGGAAAACCATTCATATCTTTTCAGGTCACCCCAAGAAGTGTTTTCTCCTAAATAGGGCAGTGTCTTAGGACCAGCAGTTGGCATAATGGCTATGTCGCTGGACTCCCATGTAGTCGACCATGGTTCAAGTTCCGGACCCGGACTGGGCATGTGTGTGTGTGCCCAAGATCTCAAGATGAGAATGGAGGAGAAGAGATTGCTGCATGGCCATCCCCTCAGGGGGTGATTTCTTGCTTTCTGTCTCTCTGTCTCTCTCTGTCTTTCTGGCGAGTGCACATGCCCTATTACAAAAATTTCTTAAAAGAAAAAAAATTCCACAGTGTCTTGACTAGTTACCCTTTCAAGTCTTTTCTAAAGTTAAGAGTTTTAACTGAAATCTTGTAAGTTTCAAGAGTCTCTCTTCTCTCAACTTTCCTTTTATTTGAAGTGCTGATGCATATGCATAGTAAGAGCATTTCATGATAGAAATACCCACTTTCAAATGTACAACAACAAAATAGGGAACGACTACGTAAGCAACAGTCTAAGAATTTCAAATTCTTAGACTTAAAACAGATTTTGGAGTGCTATCAGTTATACTCATATAGAATTAGGATACATATTTAAAAATACATAATGCTGTAATTGCTTTTTAACTTGGCCACCAAAGATTTCCTTTCAGTAGTTACATAAAAGTAGACACAGGTGTCCATTCATAAAACTGTTCCTTTTCTCTTCTGCACCCTCCCCCATGGCTCACTCACCCCTCATCCTCAAAGGCAACATGAGTTGGTGATTCATACGTTGGGAATGAAGAGATAAAGACAAGAGCAGGTTTTTTGGAACGACAAAATTAGAAAAAGAAAAAGCAACCTGTCGGTAGACCATATGTAATATATAAACTTTTTGTTTTATGTGTACAGGATGCTTTAAGTTCTATAGAGAAAGAAAGTAGCTAAGCAAGCTATTTTCGACTTTGGAATCTGAATCATCCTTTGATTGTTTTAGAAAGTCTGGGAATAGAATTCATTTTTGTCCTTTGCCAAATCCTAGCTTGCTTGAAATCTCAATTACTGTAAGGAGAAAAGTGACGGACGAGACATGCTTCTGCCCTCATGATTCTGACAATCTAGTCAAGCATCAAGTCCACAGTTGAAAATCCACGGGCCTTCTCTATTTTGAGGGTTTGACAATCTCCATTAAACTGAAATATATGATCCACGTTGAGCTCTGATTATATAAGCTTTATTTCTATTGATGTGATTGTGTGAAGACAGTCACAAATAGAGTTTTACATCATTTTAGTAAGACAATTTCATCCAAATGTCTTAATTATGTAAAATGAGTTTTCCTCCTAAGAATTTGAACTTTTTCTATTCTGTTCAAGAGTCTCACTTCTCTAAAAATTCCTCTTATTCTAAGTATTCATAGATGTGAATATTAATATCCATTTATAAAACATTTCATTTTTGTCATACTACAAACTTTTGGTATGGTATTTTAAGTAAAGGCTTTAACAAATATAAATGTTACAACCTACAAAGAATAAATATACTATTATCTAAGAATTGCTCAGATTTTTTGATGTATTCTTTGTAATATTTCTTCCTTTCTTTTTTTTGGCATGCACACACACATGATCAATGTGTTTATCAAGTCTCTGGGTTGGGGCTTGAACAGCACAGTCAGCCATGTGGGATACAGGAGTCTAAACGACCATACCACCAGTTGATTCCTATAATATTTCTATTTTATAAATTAGGATTCTTAATATCAAAATCCTAAAAGGAAAGATAATTTTCCCCAACTATGCAAATACAAGGTTGGAATCCTCTAAGTCCCATCTCTTTCTCTTCTGAAATCTATCAATCTTTGTATTCACCATAGTGCTATATTACATGAAAAGAGCCAATCAATGTTTTTGAAATGAATGAATGAATGGGTAATTTATTTGACTACATACACAAGTATTTTGTGTTATTATCAAATGCATTTGATATCTCATACGGCAAAACCAAGATATAAGATCATGTGGCAGGAGCCTCATAAAACACAAGCTAGCATTGTAAGTCTGATTGTTCAGTCTTGGGGAGGGGATATCAGAAAGAACAGCTCTCACATGGTTCCATCAGAGAATAAAACCTCATCGATATCAGTTCTATTATATTTCACAGCATATCCCACTTTTTGTTTGGGACATAGGATCAAAGAATTCAACCTAAAGTTAAATATCCAGACACAAGCAGATAGTATGGATTTGGTCAGTGGGTTCTTAATTATATGATTTCTGTTTACATTCTGATTTTTGTTAGCAATTAAATACATATACACTTTAAGTACTTATCTATATTTTTAAAAGATCTTGATTTCATCAAATCCAATTCAAATGAGTCATGAAAGTCTCATTATTTTTAGTCTTTCATTCTCTTCTGCCTTAACTTTGTGTTCTTCATGACATTCCTAAATATGGAATGGCATCCTCTTAGGCCCAATAGGCAAAGTCTATCTTTCTTTTATTTCCCTGTGTGTTTAATACATTTACAGCCAGTGATTTATATTTTGTTTTCTGATTACAGTTTCAGCAATTCCTATTTCTCGGATTATACTTATGGAGTGCAAAAGTGAGAGCTCATATATCAAGCTAAATGAATAAATGCACAAGTATATTTGCTTTTTAAATTTTTTAGAAAGGTTTTTCTTTCCTTTTCTTTTCTTCTTTTTTTTTTTTTTTTTCAGAGTGCATGTGATTACTGGAGAGACAGTGAAAGAGAGAGACAAAGACAGAGAAAGGAAAAGTGAGAAATTACTCTCCGGGGAGATGGCCATGCTGCAATCCCTTCTGAATTCTCCTCTCAGCATTTGAACATGCACACATGCCAATGTGATTTTTCAAGCTGCTGGGTCTAGGATTCCAACTGCAGTCAGCCATGCCACCATGCCACCTGCTGGTCTCAACAAGTATACCTTTTAAATTTGGACTTGTACTTGAAGATTTATTTTTTTCCAAAGCATGTTTTCTTCTATCAGTGCTGATATTCATGAGATTGCCATATCATAAATCCAAAGGACAGTTGAGCCTATCAAGTTTAAAATATTCAAATTACAGGGTAAGGAAAGAAGCTGCTATTACATTTGTTTTTTCTTGTGGAAAGAAATGAATAAATGGAGGTATCAGATGTAAACATAAATTTCTTGGTGGTTCTGACTAAAAGAAATAATAAAACACCCATCATTTTGTGTCCAAGCTTTTCTCTTGACTCTGCCATGAACTTTCTTTTCTTATAATATTTTTTCCCATTGGCTGAACTTACAATTTGATTATGCAGTTCTCTCAGATTTAACTTCAGCACGTACATGTACTAGAAACGTGGGAATCTCAAAACTGCATATAATTTTTTGAGATGAATAAATAAACTAGTTATTTTCCTTATTTTTCATGAACTATGAATTTTTAGGTACAGAAGTGATAAAGGCTTGGGAGGGGGAAAAGTAAAAATATGCATATATATGTATTTATTTTTATATATATAAATGGCTCAAATAATAACACGATGGTAAAATGCAAGGCTCTGTAAGAATGACCCACATGCGAACAGTCTGGGTTCACATCCAGAGAACTCCCATAGACCATGGGTACACACGTACCCATGATCTGGCACTGGCTGGAACAGGGTGTAGATCACAGCAACAAGACCATGTTAGGGGTGTTACGTCTCTGTCTTTGTCTCTTTCTCTCTGTGTCTCTCATTCATGGGAGAAATAAATAAATAAACTTAAAAATAAAGAAAATACAGAATTGAAAGCAAGTAGTGAGCCCTTTAATCCTTAAATTCCTTACAAAAAAAAAAAAGGTCAGGCATTTTTCTGCTTTGTTTTGTTTTGTGCCAAGTATCAAAAACAGCTTATGGGAACCAGCAGTTAGCGTAATGGCTATGTCGCTGGACTCCCATGTAGTCGACCGTGGTTCACATCCCGGACCCGGTGGCTTAAAAGTCACGCCGGGCGCATGTGCGTGCGTACCCAAGATCCTGAGAGGAGAATGGAGGAGAAGGGATTGAGGCGTGACCATGCCCCCTGGGGGGTGATTTCTCACTTTCTGTCTCTCTGTCTCTCTCTGTCTGTCTGGCGAGTGCACGTGACCTATAGCGAAAAAACCCCTCCAAAAAAAAAAAAAAAAATAACCAGCTTATACAGGACTTCATACTGTAAGTCGCTTTTATTATTTACTGAGGCTTCATACCATCTCTCTGTACTGATCTATCCATTAGGGCACTTTTGGATGCCTGCCTAATATCCCTCTCTCTACATATGTCTGTAAATTTATTTAATTAGCTGGCTATCAATGAATTTAAAATGTTTCTAGCTTTTGATATAACGTGCAAAAATATTTTGTTTTAGTTCATTTTAAACCAATCATTTGGATCCCGGCTTAAAAGCAAAAAGCAGCATTACTTGTTTTTCTTTCCTTCAAATCTCCAGGGCTGTAGGCCTACTGTGTGAAAGATACTCTTCTCTATGCCTTTTAATGAAAATCAGAATAGGATGGTGGTACTTGCTTTAAGTGCACTATGAAATTTATGCTTAAAAAAAAACCTACCTGACAGACAGCCCCAGCCACTGTCGGTGTGCAGTATGAACACTATGTGTGAGGCTCAAGAACTGAGGCCTCACACTTACAAAGCAAGTCCATGCTTTGTATCTAGACCACACTGTGATCCCAATCATTTTTTTCAGAGAGCAAAGGAGTCAGAAAGGAGCAAGGACTGGCACATCAGAGGCATGCTTTAGTAAATGACTTGGAAGACGTGTCATGCTGTTTGGGAGTGAAGAGAGACAAGAGGCCACCTTCAGTGGTGTAATTGTTCAGGTAAGTGTGATGAGATTGTGAGCCAAGGTCATGGGAGTAGAAAAGAGAAATGAAGTCAAGTGAGATGTGTCTGGAAGATAAAAATGAATAGGATGAGGCAAACGCATTGGTCCATTTGCTCAGACTGAAAACTTTTCATTCCAACATAATTACTCTTATTCACACTCTCCAGTAAATTCTGTAAATTCTACCTTCAACCTATACCATGAATCTGATCAAGATTTGACAAAGATCCCCACCTTGTAGAGTGTACCCTTTCTTTCCATAGGAAAAGCAATCATTTTCTAAGTATTCTCCACATGTCTCAAGTGATCCCAACACAAGTCTACTCAGAACTCTACAACCATTTTCCAAGTCATTACAGCCAGAATCAAAAGTCCTTCCACCAAGGTATCTGGCCCCATTATCTCTCTGAGCTCCATTATTGGCACTTTTTCCTCAGCTCATTCTGCTAGGTCACCCTGGCTCATGCTCACCCCACACATACAGAGCACTCTCCACCTCAGGAGGTTCCACTTACCATTTGCAAAGAGGCCAACCAGCATGGCTCACTCCTCTCAGCTCAAACATCCTCTTATCAGAGCAAGCTTCCTGGCTACCACCATATGCGCACAATCTGCTTTACTTGTCTTCAGAAAATTTATCACCATCTAACATGGATTTCTGTGGTTATTTAGGTATTTACTGTCTCCTGTGACACTGTAAGAACAGAGACCTTACCTGTTTGTCACTGATATGTCTACATCTATCAAAACTGTTCCTAGAGCACAGTGAGGGCTCCGAAATATATGCAAAATGAATATGTGAACTTGAGAAAGTTACCAGTTGTTCTAAGCCTCAGCTTCCTTTCTGTGAAATGACAATTACAATTCCAGTCTTACAAGGCTGTGCTCATTAAAATGAGACTATTATGGGCTCTAATCCAGTTTGACTGGTGTCTCTACAAGAAGAGATTAGGGAGAACAACATGGAGGTTCCTCAAAGATCTACAATTATAACTACCATATGATCCAGCAATTCCACTCCTGGGTATCTACCCACAAGATAGGAGAATGCTCAGTCAGAAAAGTGCTTGCACATCTGTTTATTGTGGCATTATTCACAATTACTAAGATATGGAATCAACCCAAATGTCCATGAACAGATGACTGGATTGAAAAAGTGTAGCACATATACTCCATGGAATACTACTCAGTTATAAAAAAATAATAATAATAATAATAATAAGACTCCGGCATTAAACAGAAAGTGAATGAATATGAAAGATTTACTGTTGAGTGAAGCAAGCCAGACTATGAAAGAGAGACATTATATGTCTCCACTTAATATATACTGTCCACACCCTATGGAGGAAACTGAAAGATTAGAGGACATAGATTCATGGAAAATGGTTACAGATACTGGAGACAATGTGGGAACAGGGTGGGAGAAGAGGAGAGTGAAGAAAGGAATCAAGAAGAAAAATAGAGAGGCAAGACATTTATAAGACATAGAAATGGATGACTATCTGTTGATAATAACATGTATAGTAATTTCAACTGGACTACTGTGAAGTGTATTCATGTTGGGTAAATTCACTTTACAAGCTAAGTGATGTATAGTGATTGAATGTATAAAATAAATTAAAACAATAATAAAAACTTTAAAAAAGGAAGAAATTAGGACACAGACACTCACACAGGGAAGACCATGAAGACCATGTGTAGACACAGTGAAGGAGAGCAACTCCAAGAAAAATCAACCCTGTTGGCACTTTGACCATGGACTTTCAATCTCTGTGACTTTGAGAAAAAAAATGTCCTTTGCTTAAACCACCTACTCTGTGGTACTTTGTTATAGAAGCTCTGGCAAATAGTAAAAAAAATGCTAGAGCACATCTTCAAAGTAACAGATATACAAGAAATAGGCATTTTAGCAAGAGTATTATTCACAAAGACAATTATAATCTATGTTTAGGGTTGTACATTAGACCATTTAAGCAGTGTAGAGAAATCTGGTTTGGATATTTAGAATTACTGGACAGTTCTTACCTCAATGTACATGAGGGGAAGTTAATCTCAAAGTGTGTTCAATCCACTGGTCCACAAGGAACTTGATCATCTGTTACATCTTCCATCTGATTCAATTAATCAGCATATCCTTCTTTACGTTTCCCATAAATGCACAGCTTTTAAATTTTTTTCTCCTATACTTACATTAACCTTGTGACGAATGAGATTTTAGGTTACTAGGAAGCCAAAGAAGGGGGTGGTTATGAGGAGCAGTTTCAACTTCCTCTACAACTACCCCAAACACAGCCAGTGATGATTTTATATTTATGCAATGACATTCAATATTAGACTATCAGTAAAGTCTCTCACTAGTGAAGTTAAAGCATACTGAAAATGCTAATTTCATTCTTAAGTAAAGCTACAGTTTGCTCTTGAAAGGAAAAACTATTAAGTTTTCATTAAGAGTGAACACTAGCAAGTCGAATGAAGAAAGAAACATGGAGAAAGGTAGAGAAGTAAATCACTTAGGCAGGTAAACAGGCCTGTTTCTAATCTCAACTCCATTACTACCTTTTCTGTGCCCACAGTATACAGATATCAGTATAAATTGGTTAATTGGTTGAGGTTGTAGATTCATAACAAGTAAAATGAAAGCCTTGACAGATGCAAAGCAAATATTATACTTTTGACTGTTTTGTGCTGATTAACTATAGAAATATAGAAGCAAAATTTATTTCATGTTAAAGTATCGTTATAATTAATATAACACCAACTATCATCTAATGATATAATCCTGATTTTATATATGCATACACACATACACAAGAGGGGTCTTCAAAAGGCAAGTGGAAAATGCATGTTATGAAAACTATGCATATATTTGCATATATTTTAAAATGTTTGCAACAAAATAAACTAGTTCATTATTCTGCTTTTCTACAGATGTTTTGAAGACCCTTCGTACAACACGCACACACACACAACCTTGAGAAATAGGGCCTTAAAGTGAAATTTGACATACTGTTACTTTATTAGTTTACTCAGAACAGCTGTGCTGAAAATTGCTGGAAACTGTAGCTGAGTATACAGCTGAGTAAGCCAGTTCTTTGCACCAGCATATATTCTATCTAGTTTAAAATCCCCTGCTATGATTGGCAAGGATAAGAACACAATTACATTTATCACCTGTCTCTCCAAAGACTAGTTCCTGCCAAATCCTGAAACATTAATATTTCCTTACCCCAGGTATCAACTTTTAGGTCATTTATATTGTGGATAATACCAGCTAATTGTTAGTTTTAAATACAGGAAGGTTACCAGGTTTTAGAAAGTATGCACAATATAGACAGGAAATTTCAACTCCAAAATTTCCATTTCCTTTTTTTTTTCATTTCTTTTCTTTTCTTTTTTTAATTTTTTGCTACCATCGTACATGTAGGTTAGATCTTATATTTTTTTAAGAGAGATTTTTGTTATAAGACATGTGCACTCATTAGAAGCACAGAGAGAAAGAAAGAGAGCAAGTGAGAAACCATCCCCAGGACTCAAACCACTGTCAACCACGTGAGAGTCCAGTGCTTTAACCATCTTGCCATTTGCTGGTCCCAGATCATAAATTTCTTAATAAATTATTCCTAGAATTTCCTATATTCTATGTCTATTTCTTTTGTGTATCCTACTATCTAACATAGTGCTTAGCATCAAATAGAATCCCAACCATACAGATGCTTATGAAACTTGGAACCAACAAATTAATTTTAAAAAATAGATTAAGATAATACAAGTATTATCAATGGGAGGCTGTGGAAAAAGTAAATCTGCTGGGACCAGCAGATGGAGTAATGGTTATGTCCCTGGACTCCCACTTAGTCAACGGCGGTTCAAATCCCAGACCAGTAACTATCTCCACTTGGACTCAAGTCAAATGTGTGTGTGTGAATATCCAAACTCCTAGGAGGATAATGGAGAAGAGATTGTGCATGGCTATTTTCCCTGGGAATGGGAGATGATTTGTCACTTTCTGTCTCTCTGTCTCTGTTTGTCTCTCTGGCAAGCACACATGTTCTACAACAAAAATCTCTCTTAAAAAAAAAAAAACTAAATCTGCTTTTAAATATCCTTGGCTTAACTGGTCTGTAAAAATTGGTTTTGGAATGCAGACAATTACACAAACATTTTTCTTGTCCACTAGCCTAATATAATTGATTTTATTATTTGTACCTTAATGTCTGTCTTACATGAAATAAAATAATGTGGGGAAGACCTGTAAATTTCAAGTATAACTCATGCCCCCTTCTTTAGCATATTAGTTTCTCCTTCAATTTTAAACATTTCTGTGGCTGACATTATTTCTGGTCAGAGGGTAACTTAGTTCCTCTCCCCTGCTGGTAGGTAAGAAAAGTAAACAGCCAATCCCTTTAATGGCAGGCATGCCCATGTAACTTGCTTTGGCCAATAAAATGTGAGTGGATTAACAAGTGTCATTGCTAGATGGGTACATTTGATTGCCAGGGTCAAACCCCTGGCCCTCCCTTCTTCTGCCCCAGCAACAATGCAAATGTACCTTGATAATGGGGTGCAATGCTGAGTGACCTAACTAGACCAGCTGCAGCGAGAATTGCCCAGCCCACAGCTCATTCCACCAGAAGTGTTGGGATCATTTGTTCACACTATGAATGAGCTTTCTCATGCAACCAAAAGAAATATAAATTAAAAAAAAAAAACTATCTCCACTTGATAATGGAAGTGTATACATATTTCTGTTTTAGATGATATAAAGTAAAATGCACCAAGATCTCATTCTTGAGCTGTACCTAATACACCCTCAGCATATAAGCCATTTACACAGCATGGCTGTCCTACAGAGGCATTGTGAGACTCAGAAAGTCAATAATATTTTAGCTTGTTAGGCATTTTTGAATGCAAAATGTCTTAGAGCGTTTTAAAAAGTCTTAAGTTTATTGACTACTAAGTGGACATATGTGTTTTACAAATGTTCTTTGGACACCGCAATGCTTATACAATGAATTTATGTAACGTACATTAGTGAATCAAATCCAGAGTATAAATTAAAAATTACAACTAATTAAGGGATTAATATAATATAGGTATTAACAAGTAAAGCACATATTACTAACATTCTTATGTTAAATATTAAACAACAGCATGACTGTATTCACTGAGGCAATTATCTTTAGAATTTGTCAACCATCAGTCACATCTCAGTTGCTTCTAGATGCTTAGTTTAAATCAACAGAGATAGCTTTGCTATAATTAAAATTGTAAACTTTAAATTTATTCCCTTCATTTCATTTTGAGAAGCTTTTTAAATATAACTTGTCTCTTGTTTAAAAAGTGACTTTTACATAAAATTGTTTTAAAAAGTAACATTTGGTATCAAGTAACTACACACTTCACATATTTCTAGAAAAAAAAATACCACCCAATGTCTGATTTTGGAAATTACAATATCTGCATATAGAGTTTGTTCCTTCTGTGAGCTGAAGAAGCAACAGCTTCCAAAATCTCTGTGGCAGTTTGTCTTAAACAGAAATAATCTACTATTCATTAAGGCCTAGTTCAATAAAAATGAAATATAAATGAAAGGATTTTGCTAGAAACTAATTGAAAATAAAGCTCTCAGCTTGTTATGTATGGTCTTGTCTTAGAAATCTGATAATCCGGGGCCAGCGGTTAGTATAGTGGTTTAGACTCTGGACTCTAAGATGGTTGACCACAGTTTGAATCCTGGACTTGTGAGCTTGAGATGCGCACCGAGCACATGTGCATGCATGACCAAAATACCAAGTGGAGAATGGAGAAGGGATTGCAAGTGTACTCATCCCCTCTGGGGAGTGATTTCTCACTTTCTCTCTCTCCACCTCTCTCTATCTCTCAGGCAAGCACACATGACCTATAGCAAAGTAAATCTCTAAAATAAAATGAAATAAAAGAAACCTGATAGTTCAGCCTTTGACAGATAGGGCCAGTAGTTTTGCAAGTTGACATGTTTCTATGCATTTTTAAGGAATAGATGGTAAAGGCTAAAGGAATGATTCTTACAAGTCAATACCAGAAGTGCACAAAAGGATCACACAGAAATAAGCAGTTTTAAGTGTCAGGCTTATAATAACATATTTAAATAGATTTAAGTGTATATATAAATTCTGCCTTTCTGCTCAATAGTTCAAATCTTCATAACAGAAGATTATGTTATGTTCCCTTGAGACATAATAATATTAACTTTTGATGTGGCTGAAAATTGCTACCTGATAGTGAAACACACTATAATAGGCACATTCTATGTATCTAGCCAAAGCTCAGGAATCTAAGACTATTTCTAAAAAAAGAATAAAATAAAAACCGACTATAAATGTTTTTCTTTGCTGATGAGTTAAACGATTTTCTATTCTTTTTCACTTTAAGGAATCAGGTAATTAATAGTGTTTTCTTTGATCATATGAACTATTTCCTCATCTTCTATGCTTGCCTGGATTTGTTTTCTGTAAGTTTTTCTTTTTTCTGATCTCCCTCTCACCTTCCCTCCCTTCTTTCCTTCCTTCTTTTCTTCCTCTTGGCCATGCTTCCCACCAAGTATGTTATGATGGCACTAGTAAATTTTAGAAAAGCAAAGCAGCATTCTCTCAGAGGAACACAATCTGTCCAGCTGTATAATCATGTATTAATATGCTGTTTAAATATAGTATCACCCCTTTTGGTAAATTGTAAGTGCTACTGCCTCCTCACCGGCTGTTCCTATGGGAAAAAAAGTCATATTTTGGGTCTTTGTGTCAAGATAACACAAATTAATTTCAAAATCAACAAGGAGAACACTGTTAGTGCAGAAGATAAGTAAATGCCAACATTTGCTCTGTGACTCGAAGACAAAAAGAAAAATTCTTGTGGAAAGTTATGCTTTAATGCGTGTAGTGTAGAGGGAGTTAGAGCAAACTGAGCCCTTCCCCTACTCCCAGTTCAGGAGCTTTTTCTATCAGACATGCCCTGGGAACTTACGAAGTGAATGAATGGGAGGATCAATGGTCGGTGACAGTAACGAATATTAACTCACAGTGATTCTCAGATCTTCCCTCCACTCTATTTCTTTTCTTTCTTTCTTTCTTCTTTTTTTAATAAACTGCTTTCTGGGTTTGTTTGTTTGTTTGTTTTAGAGAGAGACTTTTGCTATAGGATGTGTGCTCTTGCCAGAGAGACAGAAAGCAAAAACTCAATCCCCCAAGGGAGATGACCACACCACAATCCTTTCTCCTCCATTCCCCTCTCTGAGTCTTAGGCACACAGGCACATGCACCTCAAACTGCAGTTGCCCATGTGAGAGTCTAGCCCCTCTCCACTCTGTTTCTAAGAGGACCAGGATAGAAGGTTGATACATGTAAGTTGAATACAAAATATTTTCTATAAACATTCCCAAAGACAGACTGGTGCAGAGCGGCATTATTTCAAGTCAGATTTTCATCATTAAGTGTTTACCTTACATAACAGCCAGAATCACCATGTTTCCATTTTTTTCCACACAGCCATTCCCACCTCAATAGTTATTTATGTTTGTTTGATCATGTCTTACATTTTATTTCATTTATTTATTGGCTTATTTTTAAAATTTTGCCAGAAGAGGTGTGCACTCATCAGAGACATAGAGAGAGGGAGAATGAGAAGGTGTTACCTCCAAAGGGGAGTGATCATGCTACAGTTTCTTCTACATGTCTCCCTCCTTCCAAGATTTGGGACACACACACACACACACACACACTCACACACACATCCATATTTTTCAAGCCACCAGGTCCAGATCTTGAACTGCGCTGTCAGCCATGTTGGATCCAGCTCCCTAACTACTGCCCCATAAGTTGTTCCTTTCTTACATTTTAAATAAATGAATACATAGATGAAGACATGGATGCACTTTAGTGGGAGTGCAAAGGGTGGTCTATGAACTGAGCAGCAGTGAACTCCAGGCAGATACCTCTGACAGGAAGCCTATGGCTGGTTCCTGTAGGAAGAGGTAGTAGTGACGAGAAAAGGAAGACACTGGGGCCAGCCTTGTTGCCTAATGATTAAGGGAGTGAGATCCCACGTGGCCAACCACATAGTTCAATCTGCAACCAGAAAAGTATGCTGGGCATGTGTTTAATGTGCCCTGAATTGTGACAGGAAAAGTGGAAGAGAAGGGACAACAGTGTGACCATGTGTCGGCGGTGGGTGCTTCCTCCCTCTCTCTCTGACTCTCTGGAAAGCATATGGAAAATTAGAAAAAAAGAGAAAGAAGAAGAAAGAAAATAAAAGAGAGAGAGAGAGAATAAGAAAAAAGTAAGGTAGAATAAGAAAGAGGCTACCTATGCTCACAAGCTATACTTATTCTATACTTTTTTTTGAGAGGTTTTTTCTTTTCTTTTCTTTTCTTTCTTTCTTCCCCCCCCCCCCCCCCCATGCTCCCCCCCCCCCCCGTAGGGCATGTGTGCGCTCTGGAGAGACAGAGAGAAAAAAAAGCAAGAAATCACCCCCAGGGGGGTGCCCATGCCCATAGTCTCTTCTCTTCCATTCTCCTCTTTGGATTTTAGGCATGTACTCACATGTTCCTGACATGAGATTCAAGTCACCTAGTCAGGGACTCAAACCTCAGTCAACTACATGGGACACCAGCACCTTAACCACTATGCCACCTGCTGGCTCCCTTTTTCAACACTTTTAGCCAACTATTCCCCACAGTAGAAGGGTGCAGATGCTAATTCAGGGATAGTTTTGAATAGTCTAACAGACACTTGGCCACATTAATATTGACCTTAATATGCAACTCAATTTAAAATTATTTGTCTTAATGTAAAAATATTACTATATGGTGCTATTAAATTAAAGTAATAGTCCAAGATGAAATTTCCTGTTTTTAATGAGGTTTTGGAAATTATCAGCCTGTGTTCACGTACATTTGCTGCTGAGTTAAACCAGAAAGAACCATCCACTAGGGATGCTAGTGGCTTTGAATTGACTTGTAACTACCACTAGCAAAGTGATGGAGCCTACAACATGAAGATACAGAGGAACAAGCTCAATATAATATCCAGCTTTTCATTTTTTATTTAGATATGTATCTGTATATCTGCCTCTCTACCATGTATGTATCAATTAGTAATAGTTGATCAATCTGTTGATCTATCATCCATCTGTGATCTATCATATATCTCTCAGCTATCCTATAGATAATACTTATTATCTCCCAACCTACCTATCATCATTTATTATCAATCTATCATCTATCAATTTGCTATTTAGCTATCTAACCATCTAGAACCTAATGGTCTCTGTATAATTATATTATATATGCCAATACAGTGGCCAAACACCAGCGTCATGACATGCCTTTGTGTCCAGATTCATACTTTACTGCTTTCCTACTTCCACTCTATGAATCAGCCACCTAAAACATACTTTTAAAATTTCCCAGAGGGCATGCACACTCACAAGAGAGCAAAAGAGAGAGAGGAAACATCCCCACATAGGGGATGGCCATGAAAGAGTTTTAAATACCCTGAATATGCTGTGTTCTTCACACCTCTGCCCTCCTCTCTGTACTTTGTCAACTTAAGTAACAAGCTTGTTACTCTACATTTTCCCTTGTTTAACTATTCTCAATCCATAATCATTCTTCATGACCAAACTAAGTCAGAACTTACATTCGAAATCCCTGGTACCCACCACAGGCTCCTGTTTGTACTCCTGGTCTCTGTACTTATAACTCTGAAGTTCTTTCACTCTGAGTTGTGATTGCTAGATCATTTTGAAGGCTTGTATTAGTCTGTCAACTATGAAAACAAGAAACTACATCTTTTTCTTAACCTCAATTCACTAAACCAAACAACAAAACAGCACCTATTTTATATTAGGTAAACAAATATATGTTTGATGAATGAATAAATATAACTATAAAGGATTATGATTTTTCTAAATGCGACTATTTTAACCAATATGGCTGTGAGTCTCTGCTGATTCACTTTGATGCTCCAGCATGTAGATTCAGTATCTCTGGATAGTATAACCATGAAAATTGTAGAAGACAGTCTTGCTGTTATTAGGTCTTGATAAAATAAGATTAAGAAATCATCTGTGTGGAGTTTGATAGAAGAAAATAAAATCTAAGAAGCTCTTCTGTGATGAGAAATACAGAAGAATAATACAGGAACAGGAATTGCAACCTGAGTGAGTGTTTGATTTACTGTTTACCAAAGGCAGATGCTAATGTCATCATATGGGCAGCCGCACTCCAGCGATCTCTGCGCTGTCTCCCATTCCTGTTAGGATGCTCATGGATGTCACACTGTCTTTTGGAACAGTTAGTACCTACACTGTCTTTTCATCAGCTTCATAGAGGAACCAGCAAAACAGCCAGGAATAATAGGAACCCAAAGTGCAATGCATTAGGGAGTGAAGACTTAATCAAAGAAATAGCAAAGGGAAATTGAAATAATCACAGGCAGGCAGTGGAGGTAATTACAGTTATAAAAATGGGTTCTGTCCTGTTCCAAATCATCTTCCTTGCTACATCCAGATCCTGAAAATCATGTTAAGTTGAGAGGCAGAAATCTATTACGTTTTCATATAACAAAGATTAGTTAAGATGTGACCACAGATACTGTATTATCAGATAAAAGATTTCCTTTTATCTTCAGAATTTTAATTTTTGAAAGTTTGCATGAGACTGTAAATAAATAAATATGGGCAAGGAAATATTAAAATAATAAATAGGCCTGTTCCAGGCTTTTAGACTGACCAGCAATAAAATCTTTTTAAAAATTTAATATGTGTTTAAATTGATATAAAGGAGAAAGAATTTTGTCCAGTGCACATTATTATTACTAGAAGAGTCTTAAAATTTGCTCACTTTTTAATAGATATTATCTTTTCAAATAAATGGTTGGAAGTGGAAAATCTTAGATATTTTAAATAGACCTACCTACCTATGAAAAATCTCATTTAATATGTATGTTAACACTTTAAATTATCCATAAATTTTGTAAATGCATTTTAATCCAAGAATGGGTAATTAGCATTATAAAATGGTAACTATGTCTATGAAAATTTCACTGTAACTTTCAATAACAATGTTAATAAGCCAAACTAAAAAGTGATCTGGATGTGTTATCCCCAAAATCACACTAAAATAAATTAATATTTTGTGAAAACCATGTTTCAGTGCAGCCAGTGGCATGGTGGTTAAGGCAGCTGGATCCCACATGGCCAACAGCCCAGCTCAAGTCCTGGACCTGGAGGACTGAAAATCACTCCAGGCATATGTTCCCATGTTCCTGCGCAAGATGTAAATGAAGAAGGCATTGTGGAATGGCTATCCCCCTGAGGTTGATTTCTCACTTTCCCTCTTTCTTTTACCCTGTGTCTCTCTGGGAGTGCATGTACCCTATAGAAAACTAAAAAGAAAAAAAAAGGAAAGAAAGAAAAACAACATGGCTCATAGCTACCAAATAAAAACACACTGTCACACTGAAATTCAAAATGAGCTTTTACTATTTTTATATCCAAATTTTTCTTTTTTTTAAACGTGGTTTTAGAATTTATCAGGAAATATCAGGCAGTGTAGTCCTATCTACACTATGGTATATATTCATGGAACCTAGAAGTTATTTTCCGCTATTTGTTTTGTAAAACAGTAAAAAAGACCCCTGTTATGATTTTATGCAGTAAATTTTTATAGAGAAATTTTGCAAGTTGAAGGGTTCATATAGAAGTTTTTTCTTTCTTTCTTTCTTTTTTTTTTTTTTTTTTTGATGAGAAACACTGAGGAAGGATAAGATCTGATGCATTGGATAAAAAGAGATTTACAAAGCACCGAATGGTGACGAAAATGATGGTTAGTAACCTACTGTACCAAATTCCTCGTTCTGTCAGCATGATAAAGAACAAAGAGAGGAAAAGTCCCCTAAATACCTCAGCACTGTCAGAATATCTGAAGGGAGCATAAAATAAAAGCACATGAATTATTTCATCCCATTTAAAATAGAACAGTGGTTTCTTTAGGTGTATGAATGATGTCTTGACTTTTTAGTCTGAGTAGAGTAAGATAAGTGTGATCTGACCTAGAAGGAAGATGCTCACACAGTGCATGTGTGCACGCGCATGTACACACACACACACACCCCTACAAAGTGTCATTTAGGAAGCACAGAGAAAATCCACAAAGCAAAAAGAGAACATTAACACTCAGTTACCTTCTTCTTTCGTTTCACAAAGACTGGCTATCTACTTTTCTCAATTTTATTTTCAGTTATCAGATAGTGTTTTTGAAAGCAGTTCTATTCATTTGTGTGATTCATCCTCCCCCAAAACAACCTTTATATTGAAAGTTACTCAGAAGGATACTACAGTAGATCAAAAAGTATGTATTTTGAAAAGATCAAACAGTTATCCCTTTTAGTAGCAACAAAGATGTTTAGGTTAATAATTGAAATAGCGATGTGTATACTAACCTCAAGACATGATAAAGTGAACTTCAGAGAAGTTCAGAAATATGCAAAATTGTTTGATTTCTTTTTTTTTTTTTTGAGAGAGATTTTTGTTATAGGGTGCATGTACTTGCTGGAGAGACAGAGAGAGACAGAAAATGAGAGATCATCCCCCAGAGGGATAACCATGACACATCCCTTCTGCTTCATTCTCCTCTCAGGATCTTGGTTACACACATACATGCACATGTGCCTGGCGTGAGTTTTGAGCTGCCAGCTCTGGGACTCGAAACGTGGTTGACTATGTGGGAGTCCAGTGATATAAACATTATACCATCTGCTGGTCCCAGATAGTTTGCTTTTGAGTACTAATAAAGGTCTGAGAGATTGGTAAGCTAGAAATAATTTTCGATTATTTTCAAGACTAGTTTCACTGGGTTTTGCAGAATTAAGAATTTTGGGAGAAAGTATATGTGCAATTAATTTTAAATGAGAAACTCCCAAATCTTCCCAATACAATTGGCCTATGATTATTATAAACTGTACATTACACTATGTCTACTTCCCATGAACCAATGACATTGGAATACTGAGTTGCCTTCTAGTAAGAGAGGAATATTTCCTTTCAGGCAATTAATTAATGCACTGTACAGATCTCTGGTGGATAACCATGCACGTGTTGAGTCAAACAGATATTCTCTGCCTTCATAGAGTTTTCAGTCTTTTGGGGAACAAGCAAATTTACACACACACTTATGCAAACATTTATTTATATATACCCACAATCAGTAGGTTAATCAGTGCATGAACTGCATGATCAAACCTGACGAGAATGAAGTAGAAGAAAACAGAGAACCTTTTTATGGAATTTTTTTAGGTGAAATTTGAGAAGGCTAAAGGGGTCAACTGAGTACTTTGAGTGTCAAGAAGAGGGAAAACATTCATTATCTTTGTCTTTTTGGTAATAGTTATTCTAAAGGGTGAGAGGTGGTATCTCACTATAGCTCTAACTGTATTTTTCTGATGACTAATGTTGTTCATTATCTTTTCATATATTTGTTGACATTTGTCTGTCTTCTTAGGAGAGATGTCTGCTATGATCTTTTGTCCACTTTTTAATCAGAATATTTGTTTTCTTGCTATTGAGTTGTTTGAGTTCCTTGCAGATTTTGGATATTAATTTCTTTTCTTTTTTTTTTTTTTTTTTTTGAGAGGTTTTTGCTATAGGGCGCATGCACTCGCCAGACAGACAGAGAGAGACAGAGAGACAGAAAGCGAGAAATCACCCCCCAGGGGGGATAGCTACACCACAATCCCTTCTCCTCCATTCTCCTCTTGGAATCTTGGGCATGCACGCAGACGTGCCCAGCTTGAGTTTAAGCCACCAGGTCCGGGACTCGAACCGCAGTCGACTACGTGGGAGTCCAGCGACATAGCCATTACGCTAACTGCTGGTCCCGGATATTAATTTCTTATCAAATGTATGGTTCATCAGTGCTTGCCAGCATTCCACAGGTTGTCTCTTCAATCTGTTGATTATTTCTATTGTTGGGTTGGAGTTTATTAGTTTGATGCAATCCCATCAAAAAAAACTCACTTGTCTATTTTTGTTTTTAGGACAAAAGAGAATCCTTGAACACTGTTGGTGTAAATGTAAAGTACTACAGCTCTTACAAAAACAGCATGCATATGGAGGCTCCTCAAAAAAATAAAAACAGAACTCCCATATGATTCAGTAATTCCACTACTGGGTATATACCTAAAGGAAATGAAATCAGTACATCGAGGCCATTTTTCACAATAAACATTATTCACAATAGACAAAATACGTGACCAAAATGGATAAATGGATAAAGAAAATATGGTACGTGTTCTTAGTGAAATACTAGTCAGTCCTGAAAAGGAAAATAATCCGGTCATTTGTGACAATATGAATGTATCTGAAGAATGTTATATTAAGTGCACCAAGCCTGGAACAGAAAGGCAAATACCATGTGACCTCACTTATACATGGAACCAAAAGAAATTGAACTACCAAGAATGAAAGTAGAGAGTAGAATGGTGGTTCCAGGGGCCTACAGTTGGAGGGCAGTATTTAGGAATATGTTCATCAAAGGACATAGAATTAAAATTACACAAGAGAAATAAGTTTAAGGGATCTATTCTGCAATATGGTTAACTATAGTTAATAATACATTGAATTCTTGATATTTGTTGAGAGTCTCTGCTAAGAAGACAGACAAATGTCAAAAAAATATGAAAAGATAGTGAACATGACTAGTCTTCAGAAAAATACAGTTAGAGTCACAGTGAGATACCACCTCTCAGCCTCTAAAATGACTATTATCAAAAAGACAGGGAGCAGCAGTTAATGTGATAGCTACGACACTGGACTCCCATGTAGTCGACCACGGTTTGAGTCCTAGACCCGGCAGCTTAAACTCACACAAGGGGTGTGTGCGTGCATGCCCAGGATCCCAAGAGGAGAATAGAGAAGAGATTGTGGTATGGCCATCCCCCCTGGGGGGTGATTTCTTGCTTTCTGTCTCTGTTTCTCTGTCTTTCCGGCGAATGTACACACCCTATAGCAAAAACCTCTCCAGAAAAAAATAAAAATAAAAACAAAGATAATGAGTGTATTCCCTCTTCTTGACACTCAAAGTACTCTCATCACACACACACACAAAATCAAAACAGAAACAAAGATTATCATGTGTCGTAATGCAAATATTAATACGCTTAATTTACCCATTTCACTATATATACATATATATACACAT
>NW_006159832.1:1451823-1516721 GCF_000334495.1 Tupaia belangeri chinensis | reverse complement strand
TTATATATATTTATATATGTATATATATAAATATATACTTCAATACATCATGTCACATACCATAAATACATACATTGCTATTTGTCAATTTCAAAATAAATAAGGGACACAAAAATGGAAAATTACCTGTTGATGATAATGTGTATGGGAATATCTCTGACTGGACTAATATGCAGAGTATTCATGCTGGTAAAGTTCAGCTTTCATGCTAAAATGATACATAGAGATTGAATGTACTAAAAATATCTTAAAAATAAAGTAACAGTAAATAAGAAGATGTAGAGGAAGACCTGAAAAAATGTCAAAGTAGGTGTGGTGGCAGGTTTGGGAACACTGGAAGAGCAATGTGGTTACATCCTGGTGGCACGTGGGAATGGTTTCAAGAAATGAGTGAGGAGTAGGGGACAGAAACCACATCACATGAGCTCCTGGGAGCCAGGGAGGAGAATCTGGGCCCCAGGGTACCAACAACAAGAGCTCGTGAGACTGTTTGAAGCAAGATATTAATTCACCTATTTCCACTTTAACAAGATTATCTTTGCCATCCTACTCAGAATGTGTTTGAGAATAAGAGTAGAAATAGGCTGAATTGTTAAGAATGGAAATAGTCATAATTCATGTGTTAAATAAACTCTCCACTTAAGAGATAATGATAAATTAGACCCACATCCCAAGGGTTGAGAAGAGCTTGGTCTCTTTGTTGATCTGGCCACTTGAACTGACTTTGCAGAAATCAAACTGAAAATGCCTTTAGATGTTATCAACTAGCCTCCTAAAATGAAGAGAGGCATATTTTGATATCCTGATTCTGTTTATTTCAGGGATAAACCCTCATTTCAATTTTAGAGCTGTTTATATTCTATAACATACAAACCACCAGTCCACAAGGTCAAAACAGCAAACCAAAATATTCACACGTTACTCACAAAATCTCTAAGATAGCATTACAGGTAGCAAAAGTTCAATATGTGCCAAAAAAGTGAGGAGTAACACATTTTAAAATCACAGATCAGCAGCCAGTGTATCGTTTAAGACTATGTTTTCTTTTGGGTACTTTTTGCTGCCATTACTCTCTCCTCCAAGATGACAAGCAGTTTGGAAATATTCTTTAAAATCTCTGAGCTCTAAAAGGGTTTAAAAGAGACTTTGTTTCTTCTTTTGAAAAGTATAAAAAAGAGCCATTTAATCTTGAGGGGAAAAGAAAACATACTTTCCATTCAGGTTATATTAATTTTTTAACAATTGGACAAAAAAGCCATCTGAAACATTATTATATTGAATTCAAAATTGTCTTTGCCTCTGCTTTTGGTCAGTTTCATCTATTGAATTATATTACCCAGTAAATGTTAAAATCAAAGCAAAAATAGTTATCGAGCAAAATGTTTTCTTTTTTGTTGTTCTAACAACTGGTTTTGATGTAACACATTCTGTTTTTAAAAATACAGACTTGGGGCCAACAGGTGGGGTGGTGGTTAAGGCCCTGTACTACCACATGTTCGATCACAGTTCAAGTCCTGGACCTAGCAACTTGCTTTCTCACATTCTCTCTGTCTTTCTGTCTCTCTCCCTGGTGAATGCACATGTTCTGTAGAAAAACTAAAAATAATAATAATGATAAATGAAAAAATAATTATTTAAAACAAAAATAAAGCACAGACTTTAGAAAAAACATTTTACTACTGAGTACTAAAATATGATGCTTAAAATTAAATTTTTTCCTGTGATGATTTAAAATATTTCTCACATTTTGGATCAATGATGTTCACACTGGAAGCCATGCTGTCATAAATTATTCAAAATTGCCCCACAAGAAAGAACTGATGTTCTATAATGAATTATTTTTCTTCAGTCATTGCTGATTTTCTCATTCTATTCTGTTCATCCAACATGTAATAACACTAGGTCTTCAAACAGGACATTTGATAACCTGCTTGTTTGAGCGAGTGTTTGTGTCTGTCGGTGTGTTCTACTTTGAAATACCTACCCAATGACTAGGACTCACACCACACTTCCACCATGTAGGTTCCAGCCACTTCAACCACTAGGTAATGCAGTCGGCCCAGTGCTACATTTTTAAAAATGCCAAACAAAATAGAATTCAAACCATTATAAACTTCAAATTACCCAGAGTAAACAGAATCATGTGACTCATCTACTTTAAAAATCTTTCCTTACTTCCTATTTTTTACAGATAACATTCAAAATTTCCTAAATATTGTATCTAATTTATAAACCTAACCTTGTCTCTATTTATTTTCCAAGTAACTTATGTTCATTACACACACACACAGATTGTGGTTTTTACTCTTGTTTTTCTTTTTTTCTGAAATTACATCTTTTCTCGACCACCATGATTAAACTCTTTATGATTCAAAATAATCCTTGTATTAATGCTTGCCTGATCCCAACAGAGAGAATGGACTCTTTCTTTCTGTCTGCCCTCTGAGTTTATTGCTTGTTTGTTAGAATTATTATCATCCTGTACTAGATTAATTTCTATGTATCTATACTGTCCCCATCAAGTTGGCGAGACATAGACATTTGTCACATATTTGTAACATTTTAACTTACATTTGCTAGTTCGATGTTTTTAAAATGTTTTCCCCTGACTATTAAAATAATGCATGAATTAGTCATTCTCAAGTATTTAAAAGTGTGACTCCACTCTAATGAACAGTCATAAAGAACTGACGTTTCAATATATACTTTGCTACATTTTACCGTCTATCAAATATGCACATCTGACACACTATGTGTCACATTGTGATAGGTGATGTGGTAGACCGAAAGTTAGCAGAGTACCCCATTACCAACCTTAATAAACAGAGCCAGCAAGAAACACCATACAGAGATGATATAGCTAGGGAATTATAACCAGCAACATAAATAAAGTTGCAATAATATGTGTTACAGAATCCCAACATGATAAAACACATGTTTGTATCTAGACCACTCTATGAATGCCCTTCAGAAAGGTTCGCACATCAAAGTAATGATTTGGAATATCACTAAGCCAAGCCTGGAAAGCCAAAGGGAACTATTGTCTTATGCTACTATGCCTGATATAAAGAATTGTTATTTAAAGAACTCTGTCAGAGTCACAACCTTGGACAAAGAGCACTGCAACCTGTCACAAGAACGAATTTTGGAAAGATATGTGCCCAGGGACTGCCTGTCCAACCTTAGACTGGTCTCACCCTTGTCTTTAATCCTGATAGCGAAGAGTAACTTGTACAAAACAATTAGTAACCTCCTCCTCCTTTCCCTCCCACTTTATCCAAGGATTTTAAGAATCAGGGGGAACCAGCAGTTAGCGTAATGGCTATGTCGCTGGACTCCCACGTGGTCGACCGTGGTTCACGTCCCGGACCCGGTGGCTTAAAACTCACGCCGGGTGTGTGTGCATGCGTGCCCAAGATCCCGAGAGGAGAATGGAGGAGAAGGGATTGCGGCGTGACCATCCCCCCTGGGAGGTGATTTCTCGCTTTCTGTCTCTATGTCTCTCTCTGTCTGTCTGGCGAGCGCACGCGCCCTACAGTGAAAATCTCTCCAAAAAAAAAAAAAAAACAATCAGGGAGCGTGTTTGGGACCACCTGAATTACACTCATCTGAGATATAGGCTAGGTGCAGGCCTTTCAATTTTTGCTCTAATACAGTACTTTTGCTTTACATAATTTTCCTCAGTTGACTCTTTTTTAGGTTAACAACATTAATGTGTGGTTGATGAATGTGCATTAAGGATGAGGATAGCTTGATTGGGGTAGTTTCAGAAAAAGTAAAGTGCACTCAGGATTCTGGACAGAGGTTGGCTGTCTTTAAACAAAGCTAAGTCAAGACATAAAGAGAATTAAAACAATTTTTCAGAATAAATAGACACCCTGAATCATTCCATATATATTTTTTATTGTATATACAAATAACCAGCATGATTTCTTTCACTGAGTGGATATCTTGGACAATCAATTCAAGGAAGATCACTTAGTTCAACCAGATGAAGCCTATGTCCTTCACGTACTGACAGAAACGCTGAGAGCACATGTTGAGGCCATATTTATGGAACAGACCATGCCAGTTTGAGCACACTTGGCAAAAGCAAGAACCCTGAGTGAATTTTCATGGGTGACTCCAGTATAATTGCTGCTAACCCATCCTGCTTTCAGTGGGGCAATGGACTGATTCCATATGTTTCATAATTTGAAGGATTACTAGAGGGTTAATTTCACATCTACCCAGTTAGTAAGTTCTTCATTATGTATATATTTTTTCCAAGCCCATTTGCCCTAAAAAAAAAAAAAAAAAAAAAAAAAAAAACCCTTTGGGGACAGCAGGTAGTATAGTGGTTGGGGCACTGGACTCCCATATGGCCAATTGCAGTTGAGTCCCTGATTTGGTGGCTTGCTTTCTCACATTCTCTTTCTCTCTCTCCCCTCTTTCTTTCATAAGCACCCATGCCCTACAGCAAATTAAGAAAACAATGATAATAATAAATAAAATTAAATAAATAATTATTTTAAAAAATTAGCCACTTCTTTGTAGCCAACTATAGATGTAAATATTTCTAATAACTATAAATTATATCATATATACTTACACTATAAGAGAGTCAAGTCCAGGAATTTAGATTAGGAAATATCTAGTCTAAGTGATTGTTAAAGACTAAAACATTATGGAAAGCAGAGGAACCCTAACAGAATTTTTTTCTTGCTTTTTGTTTTTGTTTGTTTGTTTAGCTTTTAAAAATTTATTTCTTCCAAGAGAAAGAGAAAGGGAGAGAGAGAGACAGTACCCTCATTCAACAGCATCCTGACATCACAATCCACTCCCAGTTTTCAGTTAAACCTAGACCATGGGCAAGTGCATGCCCAGCATACTCAGAGAAGTCTCTGGACTTGACCAGGCTGTTAGGGGGGACTCGACAGTTGTTATTATAATGTCAATGTTATTGTGTCCACTGTATGACCATCAATTAGATGTCGACCTTATTTAAATAAAATATGCTTCCACTTAACACTTCTTTGGACATAATATTTTGGATCTAAGTCATGGTTTATTTAATAATTCGAGAATATAATTATTTCTTTTAAAAAGTTAGATCCTGGACCAACCAGAGTCAAAGTGTTTAAGGCAACTGGATCCCACATGGCTGACTGCACAGTTCAAGTCCCAGACCTGGTGACTTAAAAACACACCAGGTGTGTGCGAGTGTGCACAGAATCCCAAGAAGACAATGGAGGAGAGGGGATTGCCATGTGGCCATTCTTCCTGTGGGGTTTTCTCAGTTTCTCGCTATCTGGTGAGTACATACATTCTGTATCAGATTTTAAAAAGACAAATTCTGCATATTTTAATATTTTACTTTCTTTGCATGTATTAATCATGTTAAGTTGATAATAATGAATGCTTTTGTAATCTAACTACTATAAATATCAATCAGTAAATTAAGACTTTTAGCTTACCAATAGTAGGTCTAAGAATACTACAAAAATTGAAACAAGATCATTTATTTCTGTTACTATAGTGATATGTAATCATTTGTACTTGGTGTATATATCACTATTTAAGATACATAAGCAAAACAAAATAATACAGATAAATATGAAAGCTTTAGTAGGATAAATTTACTGATGTTATGTACATCTTAACATTTTTTCTACATTCAAACAATGAAATGTTTAAAATTATACTAATCTTGGCAATGATACTCTCAGGAAACCTGTAAGATAATTTCATAATTTGGGAGGAGGTTACTTCTCTTCTCAGTTAAGGCACAATGATACAAATTCTCAAAATTATTATTATCATTTTTATAATTTTCAGAGGACACATGTACTCTCCAGAAACAGAGATATGGGGGGACAAGAGAGAAGAGAGGAAGAAGGAGAAAACATCCCCTATGGGGTGGAGTCACACTGCAATCCCTTCCACACCATTTCTCCCTACTGTAGGGATTTGGGGCATACATACACACCCTGCATGTTTTTCAAGCCTCCTAGCCAGGATTTAATTGTAATCCGCCATATGAAATTGTAATCTCAACCACTGGGCCACAGGACTGGCCTTCCAAACATTATCCAGTGGAAATTCTCTCGAAATAATTTAGTGTATCTAAAAATTACCAGTTATTTTCTTCCACAACAGACCATTAAAATAGTCTAATGTTGACTTCCCATATGCCCAGATAACAGAGGCTGACAGATTAAGAAATCTATGCTAAGACCATCAGCTACATATGAATTTAAAAAGGAGCATGGCAATTCTCTGAGTATAAATTAAATTGTATGAAAAATTTTAACTGATGTTTTTCCCCACCTGCATTTAAATTGTTCTACCTTCTGCCTTCTCCATGAGAGGTAACCACTATATTGAATTTGGCTTATCATTCTTCGTGTTAAAGAATTTTTATCTTAAATATATTTTGTCTAAAATACATGGTTCAATTTAACTTGCTTTGTGTTTTTACAATTAGTATTTTACTCAGACTTACTTTCATCCAATCAATATGCTTTTAAAATTCATTCATGATGCATGAAGTTCCATTTTATTAATTTTCACTGCTACGTAAAATGGCATTTCAAAAATATATTACAACTTATGTGGCCATTTTCCTGTCAGAGACTTGGGTTATTCTCACATTTTTGTATGTTTAATCTTGTTGGTTTGATTATTTGTTATCTATAAAGAAATCTGCTGCTATAAACTTCCTTTTACATGTCATCTGGTGTGGCATATGCAAGAGTTTCTCTAAGAATATATATGCACTGCTAGTGGAATTGCAAGGACTTGAAATTTTTTTAAAAGATAATTGTTTACCAATGGTTTCGATTTATACTTCCATCAGCATGGTACAAGATTTCCTACTGGTCAATGTATTTTTATCCTAATTATTGATGTTGATCATAATATTTGCCAATTGAGTGAATGTCAACCAGTATTTAAGGTTTTAATTTTCATTGTTCTTATTACTAAGGTTGAATAGTTTTGCTATGTTAGGTATGGTTATTGGTTATTTGGGCTATCTCTTTTCTCATGTGCTAGTTCTAAATATATGCATATTTTTCTACTGATTTATTTTCTTCTTGGAATTATTCTTTATACATTTTGTACTAATCACTTGTCAGCTATTTGTGGGGAATATCAACTCCTGCTTTGCCCTGTTTCATATGTTTTGGTTAAAAAAATTTCCTCATTGTACTTTATTAGTGAAAATGTTGTGCTATGATTAGTGCCTTTAATAGTTCTGTTATAAGGGACCAGCAGTTGGAGTAATGGTTATGTCACTGGACTCCCATGTAGTCGACCGTGGTTCGAGTTCTGAACCCGGCTGGCTTAAACTCATGCCGGCATGTGTACGTGTGTGCCCAAGATCCAGAGAGGAGAATGGAGGAGAATGGAGGAAAAGGTATTGAGGCATGGCCATCCCCCTGGGGGATGATTTCTCACTTTCTGTCTCTCTTTCTTCTCTCTGTCTTTCTGGTGAGTGCATGTGCTCTATAGCAAAAAACCTCTCATAAAAAAATAGTTCTGTTATAGTTAAGATTTTTTTATTTGCTATGGTGCATGTATTCACCAAAGAGAGAGAAAGAGAGAAGGAAAGTGAGAGAGAAAGGGAGGAAATATGTTCTGGAGGAAAGCCTTGCTCCAATATCCTATACCCAATTCTCTTTGGATCTTCGGCACACAAGCACACACATGGTGTGATCTTCAAGCCTAGAGGGCCAGGACTGAAACAGTCAGCCATGTGGGATCCAGCTGCCCCAATCATCAGGCCACTGGTTTGCTCCTTATTCAAGAAAATTATATGCCCAAGTCTGAAATATAGTATTTATTTTATTCTGAAAGTTTCAAAGTTTAATTTTCATATTTAAGTCTTTAATTTATCTAGAATTATTATTTGTGCATGCTATGAAATGGGAATCTACTTTTTAAAATTTTTAATGCCAATTGTTCCAATACCATGTATTGAAAGGTCCCTCTTTTATTTATTGATCGGTGATATCATGTATGTGTGAAATTTTTACATGTCTCATCAGTTCAGTTCATTATTTTTACTTAATAATATGCTCTCTTATTTACTGTAACTTTATAGCAAATATTTTTACTTAAACCTTTTCATTTCGTTGTTTTTCCTCATTGGTGTCTTGAATATTGTTGCTTCATTACACTTTGAACAAATTTCTTTTAGTCATCTTTTCAAAGGCCAGTAAAATCTCCTGTTGTTATTCTGAATGGAATGGCATTGAATCTATAGATTTATTTAGGAGAATTAATATATTTTTAATATTTAGTCTCCTTCTATAACACAGCAATATCTCCATTTACTTAGATTATTGAATAACACTCATTTATGTTTTATAACCTTTTGAATACTGTTCTCATAAATCTATAAATCTATTATAAGATTTATTTTTTTTGATGCCAGAAGGCATGTACACTCACCAGAGAGACAGAGAAAATGAGAGGGAAAGATGGAAAAATTAACACCCACTGTGGTGTGGTCACTTTGCTATTCCTTCCCTCCATTTTTCCATCCTGTTGGGATTTTGGGGGCCTACACACACATGCTCCAACCATGTTTTTCTAGTCAACCAGGATTCAAACTGTGGTTGTCATCAGGAGCGGACCCGCCCAAGATTTTGAGAGGAGAATGGAGGAGAATGGAGGAGAAACTATTGCAGCGTGGCCATCCCCCCTGGGGGATCATTTCTCGCTTTCTGTCTCTCTGTCACTCTGTCTTTCTGGCGAGCACATGCACCCTATAGCAAAAACCTCTCAAAAAAAAAAAAAAAAGGTGCCTTTTAAAATTACATTTCAAATTTTCAAATATCATTGCTGAAGTACAAAATTACAAATATATAATGGTTCATAGTTTGAAAACTCTCATTTTTAAAAAAACATTGACTTCTTTCATGAAAGAAAGAGAGAGATGCACCCTCGATAGTCTGGTCATGCCTCCCATCTCTAAATCTTCCAACGGCCAGGATCATGGGCGTGTGCACACACTTGTGTCCATGCTCAGGTCAACCAGCACTCTGAACACTTGGTATTCTGCACGGCTTCCAGCATTGCTAAGTGGTGCATTACCCCCTGCACCAGCATGGCTAAGACAAACTCTTACATTTTTAATAATTTGTGTGTATTACCTTTGGATTTTTTTCTTAAGGCATTTATATTTTTTAAGAATAATGATAGTTTGGTTTCTTTCTTTCTCATCTTTAAACTCTTGACATTCTTGTGTGTTTCCAGATTGTCCTAGAATGGAACTTAAGTACAAAGTTTTTCAGAAAAGAAGATGGTGAAGATCTTTTTTTATTCTGATATTAACAAGATCATGTTTTTCCATTAAGAATGTTTCCTGTAGGTTTTTGGTAAGTATAATTTTAGATACACTTTATATAGCAAGGCTGATATAATTTATCACTTTAAGGAAGCTTCCTTCTGTTTCTAGTTTGCTAAATGTCTTTATCTCAAATGAGTGTAAAACGGTGTCAAATGCCTTTTCTGCTTCTACTGAATAATCACACTACTTTTCCTTGAGTCTTTAATCTATACATGTGGTAAACAATAAATATTTTCTAACACCAAACTTCTCTTGTGTCATTGAAATAATTTGTATAATTGTGTTATAATATTGCTTACATGTCATTGCATTTCATACTTTATGTTTTCAGAATCTTTGCACCTATGGTCATAAATGAGAATAATCTCAGATTCTTCTTCTTCCATTTTGGTATAAACACTTTCTTGATTTCATAAATTGATAATCCTTTTTTAATTCTTTGAAAGTGTTTGTATAATAAGATGGACATGGCATCTTCAATATTTAATGGAATTTCCCTGGAAAATTTTGGACCATATTATATTCTTTGTAATATATTCAACCCCTGCTTCTCCTAAATTCAGTGGTTCTCAAACACGGACAGCTTTGCCTCCCAGAGAACAGGAGGGAATGTCTGGAGACATGTTTAGTTGTCACATGTCACACAGGTATGGAGAGATGCTGCTGAGCATCCTAAAGTTCTAGGCCAATTGCCCCTAAAGACCTTTAACCAAAAGCATCTGGACACAAATATCATCATTACCAAGGGTGAGAAATTTTTTGTTCACTAATATTAAAGAATTTTAATAAATGAATATGATAAGTTTTAGTGTTCTAGAAATTTTCCCACTTTATCTCAGTTTTCAAATAAATTTATAAGAAGTTGTTCATTAGGGAACCAGCAGTTAGCGTAATGGCTATGTCGCTGGACTCCCACATAGTTGACTGCGGTTCGCGTCCTGGACCCAGTGGCTTAGAACTCACGCTGGGCGCATGTGCGTGCGTGCCCAAGATCCCGAGAGGAGAATGGAGGAGAAGAGATTGTGGCGTGACCATTCCCCCTGGGGGGTGATTTCTTGCTTTCTGTCTCTATGTCTCTCTCTGTCTGTCTGGCAAGTACACGCACCCTATAGCGAAAACCTCTCAAAAAAAATGTTTATTATATTCCCTAAACTTATATTTTAAGCAATTATGAGCAAACCCAGAGATTAGTCTCTATATCATATAGAAAAATATTATATATGTATAAGTCAATAGGAAATACACACACATGTCCTATACGTATTGTAATAGCATTTTAAACCTTTACTGGAAATTATTTCATCTAATTAAACATGACTATTAGGATTAAAGCAAACAGCTTGATGAATATAGTAATGACAGCAGGAAATATCCAGAAATAACAATTCACAATTTAACAATATTATAATATTTTTATGCATGTCTCTGTCTATGCTTCTAGAATGCCTATACTTTTGGATAGGATTGTGTTATCATAAGCAATTGGAAAAATGTATTCTTAAAAGTATTTAATGATTATATGTAGTAATTTTTAAAAAATAATTGTTTATATTAAGTTTTTTTTATTTGTTTATGACTAATTGCTGATTCGTGAATGAATGGTTTTTCCAAGTGATAATCGTAGTTGTCTTTTTCTAAAAAAAAAAATTTTAATGAAGGAAAAAGTCAGGTAATTCATGGGGCAATTTTACTTCTGATGATAGTTTTTAAAATTCCATCATCTTTGACACACCAATTCAAAATGTAGAAGAATTACATGCTAGAAATAAAAGGTAATGAAGCTTAATCTACTAACAAAACAAAACAAAAACCCCTATTTTATTTATAAAAACATTTTCTTAAGGATATGCAGGTGGTATAGTGGTTAAGGTGCTGGACTCCCACATGGCCTATCACTGTTGAAGTGCAAGTCCCAGACCAGCAGCCTAAAAACTCAAGCCAGACACATGTGCATGCATGTCCAAGATCCCAGGAAGAGAATGGAGAAGAAGGAATTGCAGTGTGGCCATCCTCTGTGGTGGGGGAATGATTTCCCACTTTCTCTCTTTCTGTGTCTCTGGTGAGTGTATGCACCATATAGCAAAAATCTCTCTCTCAAAAAAAAAAATAAAATAAAAGTTTTTAGTAAAATGCCTGTTACTATAGAACACAACGTATTATTTAAGAAAAAAGCAGTTTCTAATTTTGGTAATATTTGTCGAGTCTTTAAAATGGCAGAAGATTTTAAGGAAAAGAATGTAGAGATTACTTTGACAATATTGGTAATAAAACTAACTAGTCATTCAATGCCACGCCTCTTCAAACATACTATCATTTTATAAGGGGTAACAATCAAATCAGTAATACCTATTCAGTCACACCTTATCAGCCCTACCCGGGCTTCAAAGTAGGTACCAGGTTTGCAACCAAATGTACTATTCCAAGTACCATTCCTGACAAATAATTGGAGTAGACTTCTTGGAAAACCAAGAGCATTGAGGTAAAATAGGCCTACTATGGTTTCACCCCCACAAACGGTTCTAATACACACAAATAATAAATGAAGAGTGTAGCTATTCTGAATGATTTCTAATGGATAGCAGTTTCTTTCTTCTAAGATACTAATGAATTGCTTAAGTGGAAGTACATGCAAGGGGAAAATTGTCCACTTTCTGACAGAAAATCTACTCTTCTACCATTCCCTTGTTTCTGTATCATTCCTTGTCCTGGGTCTTGGTTTCACTATAGTCTAAAACTTCTAAAACTTTATACTGTAGACTGTAGTGGGCCACATTAATTCAGAGAATTTTCTTTTTCCATAAGGCACATGCCCTGGCCAGAGAGGAAAGAGACATTGAGAGAAACAGTGAGAAAGAAAGTGAGAAAACACCCTCTCGGTGGGGGAGGTGGGTGGTGAGTCGGGGTGGCCACCTTTCTCTTCCATGTTCCTCTTGGGATATTGGGCATGCATGCACACATGCCTGGCATATTTTTCAAACTGCCAGGTTCAAGTCCTAGGCCTGGCATACCAAACCATGATCGGCCATGTTGGAATTCAGCACCTTAATCACCATACTACCTTTCTGTGTCATTATTGACAATGAGTTTTTAGTCTCTATCTGTAATTACTCGAAGTTCAATTTTTGAAGCACATACTTCAAAAATCATATTTTTTATCACCTGCGCTATTTCTGGTCTTAATTGCTAATTGTTTCAGCAAGCCAGGTTAGGGCGGGAGGTGTGACTCCTTCAACGTGTTCTAATAAATAAATAAATAAATAAATAAATAAATGAAATCCTGTGAGAAATGTCTGTAAATAACTGTGAATGACTTCTGGGGCTGGCTGCTGTTTTATCTGGTTTTCTCACTTTTAATAGAAAATAAGCAATCTTTGTGGCATTGCCTGAAAAATTCCCCTTCTATTATTAATAAGTTATTTTCAGTCCTTCTCCATTCTCATCCTTAGACCTTTCTTTTTAAAGAATCATTTATTTAATTTAATTTATTATTATTTTAATTTGTTATAGGATACACATGCTCATCAGAGAGAGAGAGAGAGAGAGGGAAAGTTAGAAAGCAAGCACCAGGTCTGGGACTTGATCCATGGTTGGCCATGTGGGAGTCCAGTGTCATAACTACCATGCCACCTGCTGGTCCTCACTCCAGACCTTTTTCAAAAAAATCTGTGGTGCAAGATATTTCAGAGCATCATCCTTCTCACAGGCTGTTTAAAACAATCCAGAGAGTTAAACTAGTTGAAGGACCCTCAACATGCCATATGTTGTCAAATATCAATGTCCTTTTTATTTATGAATTTAAGGAATAAAAAGTATTTTTCCCCATAGAACTGAAATGGGCAGCTCCATCATCACCCCGATCTTAAAAATTGTTCATCTTGGGGGACCAGCAGATGGCGTAATGGTTACATCACTGGACTCTCATGTAGTTGACCACAGTTTAAGTCCTGGACCTGGTGTTTTAAAACTCATGCCAGATGCGTGTGTGTGCCTGCCCAAAATCCCGAAAGAAGATTGGTGGAGAAGGGACTGTGGCATAGTCATTTCCCTGAGGGGTAATTTCTCACCTTCTGTCTCTATCTCTCCAGTGAGCACATGCACCCTAAGCAAAAATCTCTCAAAAAATGTTTTCCTCTTGTACTATTTTAACTATATACAATACACAGAAAATAGGTACTTATAAAATATATTTTACACAAGATTGTTGGCAAAAATGTTGTTGTAAATATTAGACATCCCAAACAGATGTGTATAGTCTTAATTTCATGAAATATTTTACATAACTAATTTATGGTCATTAGCATATATACTACTACAAAGGAAAACATTGTTTCATCAAAATATAAATGAAAACATGCCCATACTGTGGTGTTTCACTTCAGATGGTTGTTTTCTATAAAAGTAAATGACTATAGTAAGATAATGAGACATAAGTTATAACAAACAGCTATAGCTGAAGCAATAAGCATTTAATTTCTAACAAAATAATTAGCTAACCCATTTTAGGGAATGAAAGTAAACCTACTTAGTGAAACAATGAGAGCCGAATAATAAGCTCATTGACTGTGGTGTTTCACTTCAGATGGTTGTTTTCTATAAAAGTAAATGACTATAGTAAGATAATGAGACATAAGTTATAACAAACAGCTATAGCTGAAGCAATAAGCATTTAATTTCTAACAAAATAATTAGCTAACCCATTTTAGGGAATGAAAGTAAACCTACTTAGTGAAACAATGAGAGCCGAATAATAAGCTCATTGATTTAAATGCCCATACATTTCTGCCTTTAAAAATTTTTAAATGAAAGAATCTGTATTAATGGATTATACTTATTGATTCAGTTACCCATATCTTTTTTTTTAAGGAATTATTTCATTTTATTTATTTTAATTTGACCAGTGATAGATACAGAGAGGAAGAGAGGGGAAAGCAAGCCACCAGGTCCAGGACGCAAACCAAGGTTGGCCATGTGGGAAAGTCCAGTACCTTAACCACTGCGCCACCTGCTGGCCCTCAGTTACCCATATCTAAAAGGAACAACAAGAATTTTAAAAGACATAAAAGTTTATTTTTGAGCTAAATTATTGAAATTCTCTTTGTATTCAATATTCTCTTTACAAATTTTTTTTTTGAGAGGTTTTTGCTATAGGGCGCGTGCACTCGCTAGAAAGACAGAGAGAGAGACATAGAGACAGAAAGCGAGAAATCACCCCCCCAGGGTGGATGGTCATGCCGCAATCCCTTCTCCTCCATTCTCCTCTTGGGATCTTGGGCACGCACACACATGCGCCCGGCATAAGTTTTAAGCCACCGGGTCCGGGACGCGAACCACGGTCGACTATGTGGGAGTCCAGCGACATAGCCATTACGCTAACTGCTGGTTCCCTCTCTTTACAAATTTTTGAAATATCAGAATGCATTTTAAAATTTTTATTTTTAAATATTCAGTATGGATTTGCATTCAATATGTACAGGGGCAAGGTTAGCAGGGGAATGTCAGAAGAGGTTCAAATATGAATTTTAAATCGATCATAGGAAAAACAGGTAGAATACCTTTATTGAATATTCACTGGATAAATACCAAATATTAAGTTTCCTTTATTTCCCTTTGAGCTTTTATGTAAGTTAAATGTATAGTTTACATGCTAAGGAAACTATAGTCAATCCATATAGTAGGCAGTGTAATTGCTAACTCTTGAGTATATGCAATTAAGCTTGTTGAGTGCGGGTTCTGAGTTAACAAAAAACTGCTTTTAGAGGTAAAATGTATACTGAACTCTGAGTCATTGCTACATACTACTAGGCATTAGAGTCATTAATGTAAAAATAGAGGGGCTTTTTATTCCACATCCATACATTCATATTTACATTTAACTTTCCCACAAGTAAGAAGAGTGATTATTAATAGATAAGCAGATGTTAAGATTAAAAATATATATAATCCTTAAAATAAATATCCACTTAAATGAATTAAAAAGGATTATTGACTCAAATGGAATTGATTAATTCAGTTATCATAGTAGGAAATATTTTGAAGGTATAAAATGGCACTTTAGGGGCCAGCAAGTGGCATAGTCATTACAGCACTGGACCTCCACAGGGTCAACCATGATTCACGTCCCAGAATTGGTGGCTTGAAACTCACTCTAGGCGTGTATGAATGTGTGCCCAAAATCCCAAAAGGAGAATGGAGGAGAAGGGATTGAGGAATGCCCATCCCCCTTAGGGAGAGTGATTTCTCACTCTCTATGTCTCTCTCTTTCTCATTTCTCCCTGACTCTCTGGCAAGCATACATACTCTATAGCAAAAAAAAAATTATAAAAACAAACAAACAAACAAAAGCCAAGAACAGCACTTTGGGAGCAAAGTCTTTCACTTCCTAATGAATTTTTCTGAAAATTCTCCAGCACTATATTTTGAACATATTTTTGTAAATGGCCTAACTAAATCTGTCTTTTAGAAACTATAATGCCAATTCAAAATTGAACTTATTATAAGTATTCATTATGAAATACTAAATCATGAAGCATCTTCTATGAGAGGCCTGTGTCATCAACATGTGTCATTAATACCAATAACAAATGAAATCATTGTGATTAATGCTGTTACTGTAATAACTAACGGATGCTTCATAAAGAGTACTCTGTGATGACCCCGATATTATTCATGATGACAGGTTAACTTAAAGTGTGCTCTTATAAAGATTTATCTCCATTTGTTGGTGACTGGTGACAAGTAATTGTTAACTATTCATAAACTTACTAAAAGCAATTGATATTAGTCATAGAAATATACAGAAGTAGTCATATTTCTATGTTCATCTCATTTAGAAAAGAATGATCAATATCCTATTTATACATGATGATAAATTTCTCTGTCTGGACCCAGATCCAAATGAAGATCAATACCTATCTGTCTACTAGTCTATCTCTGTGTCTCTATCTCCCTTACTTCTCCCAGAGTGTGGTTTATGGACCACCTGCATCAAGAAAAAAAATATCCAGTTTCCTTATTAAAATGCAGACTTGAGAATGCAGCTCTGGGTTAATAGAGAGTCACACTGCCTAGGAATATGGGTCAAGGACTGTGATATTTAGGAATAACTCTGGCCAGCCTATGGGCTGGTGGGTAAGGCAGCTACATCACACAAAGCTGACTGTGTGGTTGAGTCTGGAACTGGTGGCTTGAAAAACATGCTGGGAATGTGTGTGTGTGGCCCAAAATCCCAAAAGGAAGAAAAGATGGAGGAAAAGGAATTGCAGCAGGACCATTTTGTTTTCTCATGCTCCTTCTCTCTCTCTTTCTCTCTCTGGGAAGTGCACGTGACCTCTGGCAAGAAAACAAACAAAAACTTCCTTGCTGTGTCTAATGCACACTGAAGGTAAGAAACACAGCCAAGTGTAAGAGAAACATGGCATAAATGAAGATTTTTCCCTTCCTATCTCTCACCCTGAAAGAATTGAGGGCTTGCTTTATTTCATTTCAGGTTTGGTAAATGTATTTCTTCCATGTATTCCTGTTTTACCAGTTCTAACAAACGCCAATTGAAAACCTACTATATGGCATTAGAAAGAAAATAAACAAACATAAAAACATATTATGTGTTCCTAACCATTACAGGTTCATGGTTTAAGGAATTATTTTTAAATAACAGTTACCAATTACAATACGGTGTGATAAATGTTATAATAGAAGTGCAAATAGCAGGTTTAAAATAAAAGAAGAGTGTTGCTTTAAAACAATGGTATTTCCATTTGTAACTCCAAAGTTACAACTGTTTTTCTTTTTTCCTTTTTTCTTTTTTCCTTTCTGAGGGACGCTGTTGGTTTCTAGGTTAGTCCTTGCTGCACTGGACTCAATTTGGATAGCTGATGTCATTTGCTGGTTTGAATGATAATGGAATTCCATCAGTTAGTATGACAAGAATAGATTATAAACTAACCTCAATTCATCTGTAGTTGATTTTGTTTTTATAAAATAATATTTTAAAATGATAAAGACATTTTGTCTATTTAGAATTTTTATACATTTATATGAAAAAATCTTACAAATGTAAATATGTAGCATTCACTCATGAATTAATGCATGTGAACATTCTTTATAAACTATAATGAACTATGCATACATTATGGACATATAGAATTTAGGGAAAAATAACAATACTAATAAAAATGACTGCTCTTCAGAATGCGGGTGTTTCGTACTTGAGGATAAAATCTTTTTTCTCTTTTACTTTTGATATTGACAAGATTATACACACTAATCACTTCAGGAATTCACCAAATCTTTATTTCAAAAAACGTGCTTGAAATTATCAATGAAACAATGTTTCTCTTTGTCTTCAAAAATCTTACCTTTTAGATGATTTTGTCTAATTTAGCTGGGATTTTTTTCCTGTTCTTTTTCAGAAGAGAAAAGCAGGGTTTTTTTTCTCAGAGCTTCTATTGGTTTACGTCAGTGGCTCTAAAATAGGTCCTGACACCAGCAACAACTGCATCTTCAGGGAATTAAGTATGGGAGTCGCTGGCACCAGCCCTGGCTCACTGTATCAGAAATCCTACAGAGGAGACCCTGTGGTGTGCCCAAGGTGGCTTCTCTCTGGTCATAAGAACAGGAAGTTTCAAGGATTTTGCAAGTCATTTGTGAAACAGAGTGATCATTAGGAACCAGCAGTTAGCGTAATGGCTATGTCGCTGGACTCCCATGTAGTCAACCACAGTTCGTGTCCTGGATCTGGTGGCTTGAAACTCACACAGGGTGCATGTGCGTGCGTGCCCAAGATCCCGAGAGGAGAAAGGAGGAGAAGGGATTGCAGCGTGGCCATCCCCCCTGGGGGGGTGATTTCTTGCTTTCTGTCTCTCTGTCTCTCCCTTTCTGTCTGGCGAGTGCCCGTACCCTGTAGCAAAAACCTCTCAGAAAAAAAAAAAAAAAAAAGATAAAATTTTATAAAGTTAAAATTAAATAAATATATTTTTAAAACTAAGGTTATAAATCCTCAGAAGTTGTCAGTTCTTTTGCATTTAATGGTTTTCACTATCACTTGTGTTAAGTATGTTTTATAGTTACTTATGTCCCCTGTTTGGTAGATAGATTGCACAGTATCGTGCACCTTTCTTCCAAACTACGGTTTGGTGGAGGCATGCTAGAAGCTTAAAATTGACCACTGTGAGAGTATTTACACCACAGAAATTGGCACATACTGAAAATCAGGGTCTTTCTCCTAAATAAATGGTTGTTAAACATTTATCAGACTTACATAAGCCAACAACTTATATTTTAAAGTTCTCTATGGGATACTAATGAATGTTCACCTTTGTGAAATACTTGTCTGTGTGATCTGCTTCTTGGTCCATAAAAGGTTTCAAATTATTACTGTCAGACTGTTAGGGTGTGTTCGTAGGTGCTTTGCTATATGATTTATCCTAGAGTGATCTAAAACTAGGCTCAATTTCATCCCAGTCAGGAGAGAGTGGTCTGTCTATCAGTTTAAAGTAAACTACTTCATTCCTCCTAAGAAATAAAACATTTTCCTGGAGTTGTTTTCTTTATTGAATTGTTCAACACTTTTATATTCCTGGTTAAACTCTAAACTACTTTTAAAATTTAAAGTGAAAGACCCTGTAAGTTACTATTACTGTATTTTCATAATCAAAAGACACACATAAATATAATGAACTTGAACTGTAAGTGCATTTTTTACATAAAATGTAATTTTATAAAGTATAGTATATATACAAGAGGAATTCAAAAATTCATTGAAAAATGGAAGTGAAGTAAACAAATTTATTTTTCTGCAAAAAATATTTGAAAACTATGCATAGTTTTATTTTGTAGTATGCAGTTACTTGAACTTTTTGAAGACCCCCTCATTTATATGAACTAAGTTATAGAATTAGATTTTCTGCATAGAATTTATACAGAAAATTATGGCAATAATTATGAGACTAAAAAAAAAAAAAAAGACTAAGTCAACACTTAACTCCCTGCACTGTAATGAACCCAATATTCTGACAGAGGTTATGTAAACACTAAGAGTAAAATATTCTAGAGAATGGAGACTTGACAAGCATGATAATTTCCCTATCTACATAAATACTCTTCTCCAACTACATCATGTTGAAGTTACATGAATTAATGGTATTTGCTCCATGCAGGACGGCAATCCCTAACAGAGGTTTCTCATTTTTGTTTGTTTGTTGTTTTTTGGTTTTGCTTTTGTTTTGCTATTTACATTTAAGGGGCCAGCAGGTGGCATAGTGGTTAAGGTGCTAGACTCCCACATGGTCAATGGTGGTTCAAATCCTAGACCTGAACCTCATGTTAGGCACATGTGTGTGCATGTCCAAAATAATGAGAGAAGAATGGAGAAGAAGGGATTGCAGAGTGGCAATCCCCTCTGGGGAATGATTTCTCACTTTCTCTCTCTCTCTCTGTCTTCTTCTATATCTCCTTTGAGTGCACATGTCCTATAGCAAAGATATCTCTTTAAAAACAATTAACATATAAAAGGCAATTAAACACAAGTCCATAGTCATCATGGTATAGTCACCATGGTCAGAAATCTCATATAGCAAACACCTGCTTTGGGCCTGACTTCCAACAATAATTTCAGGATAGAAAAATATGTTTGTATGAAGATTACTACTTCTTTCTAAACTTTTAAAAGTGTTTTACATGAAAAATTGGTTGTGACATCACTGTTTATGTAGAAGAATAAAAATAATCTTGTCAAAGTTCTTCTTATGAAGGAAAAGTGTACTAAAGATACGAATTATGTTTATCTTTCTAAAGTTAAAATTAACAACAATGTAGGAAAAATACTTGGTATGGTAGGGCTCTTTTTTTACTTAAAATGCTCCAACCCTTTGCCCTTTTCTACCAGGGCATGCTGCTTAACTTATAACTTGTAACCAAAATGAGAAGGAAGGAAAAAGGTATGCTAAGTGAATGGAGAGTTCAACTGGAAAATAATTGGCTCATGAATACAACCATGTCAGCCCTTGCAATATGGAAGTGTAAATTGATAAAGCTAGTGTCTGTAAGAAGAGGTATTTTAGTCATTTACTTGAAGTACTCCTTCTGCTTCTCTCTCCTTGTAAGATGTTATTTTTTTCCATAATTGTGTGATGTCAACAGATGGTACAAGTCACGAAATTGAAGAGAAAGAATCTTTAGCATTCGTTTGATATTATGGAACAGTGAGTACTTGATAGTTCATAATCCATAAAATGTATCTCTGAAATTCCATGAGGTCTTTTGCATACTTTGAACTTACATCCCTAAAAAATAACATTTCCATTCATCAGTTTTATTTAATACACTCAGTTGCTGCATTATGATGCTTATGTTATTTAAAAATAGTCAATATAAGAGTAGAAAAACAAGGTCAACAGAAGTCTATATATTTGAAAAACCAATACTATTGTTTTAATTTTTGAAACATTTCCAGTGGTTATAATCACATTAAAGGGGGAACATGGTAGATTCTCATCCAGCTATCTTAAATAATAATTAGTGCATTTTTTGACCAATGGACATTTGTTTTCAAACATGAATTTATAATAAAGCTATATGCAGGTTAAAAGTCTTTAGGGAAAAGTGCAATAGATACTGATGATACCAAAGCTTATAGAATCAAGCACATTATAGTTCAGCCAGAAATATTCCCATAGTTAATTTATAAACTCTTGAAATGAATAGAAATTCTGACAGCTTCTTAAGCTAGGCAGTGCTCTGAGTTCTGCTGCAATAATAATAAGCTATTCAAGTTTGAACCTATGTGAATCAGTCTCTCTGGTTTTGTGAGTTACCATGGAGTTTTTAAGAATAATAGATCTAATTAGATTTAGTGACTCAATAAATAAATGAAGCTTTTTTATAAGTCATCAGTAATTTTCCCGTTTGAAACTACAAGTGAAAAAAAAGCAGAGCTTTCATGCAGAAAATATAGCCTATGCTCTTGACAAGTGTCTGAAAAATGCATGTCTTTTAGTCAAAGAAAGTAGATAATTTATTGACTTCTCATTCATTCAACAAAGAGAAAAGAGTATTTTTAGAAAAAAAAATATATAAAGAGCTTCCTGTATTTCCTTAGGTTGTATAAAAATTACAAAATTAAAAATATGAAACCTGTGAAATCTTAAGTCCTAATTGCATGCTTTAACTGAGACCAACAAACTACGTTTTCTAGCATATATCATATCAAAAAAGAGATGCTTTTACCTAGACGTAGCTCAGACTATGCCTGGTTTTAATATAGGCTTTAAATGTTATATGACAATTTAGAAGGAAATGTGCAAATTTTCTTGGTTTCTATGACAGCACTTCCAAGTATGCTCTGTTCAATGCTAGTGTCACAAAATAATGGTTGTTATGTATTTTTGAAAAGAATTCAGAGGTCACAGACATATTTTGAAACAGCTAGGCTACAATGAAATAGGTTTGCTTATTGCAGGACTTATCAGAACCCTGTCATTCAACATGTGCAAGGATGCAATGTGCTCCATGTGCCCCTTGAGTTCTATAGCAACCTGTATCTAGAATCTAACTAGCTCTTCAGCTGCTCCACTGTGACCACTCTGATCAAGGCATTGCTATTGCTCACTTACCTAACTGCCATGTGCCTCTAGCAAGCTTCCTCTGTCCACTTAGAATATAATGTAGTCTCCCTTTTTTAAAAAAAAAAAAAATTTGCCAGAGGGCACATTCACTTACTAGAGAGAAACAGAGAGAAAGAGGGAGGGGTTGAAAGTGAGAAAATACTCCCTGTGAAAGATGGTCACACCATGATCCCTTCTTCATCTCTCCCTCCTTTCAGGATTTTTGGCCGCAGGCACCTGCACCTGGTGTATTTCTCCAGCTGCTGGGTCCAGGACTTGAACTGTGTAGTAGGCCATGCGGGCTCTATCTGCCTTAACCACCACACTGCTGGCTGGCCCTACAAGCTATTCTTAACACAGCTGCCATCCTTTGTTCAAAATTCTCCAATGATTTTGTAGTCCACTAAAAGCTGAAATCCTCAGAATCAACCCACACCAGACAACTTCCTGCATGTGACCTTCATTCTGGCTGTCACTCATTCTTTAGGCTCTTTTGCCTAATAGCTATAGAGCTAAATACCTAACTTTTAAAAACTTTGTTAAAACATCAATTTCTCAATAAGAAGACCTCCTTCATTAGAATTCAACGATTTGAGACTGGCAGCTAGAGTGGTGGTTAGGGGTGCTGGACTCCCACATGGCCAACCACAGTTTGAATCCTGGGCCTGGCAGCTTGCTTTCTCACTTTCTCTCTCTCTCTCTCTCTCAATTGGTCCCTCTCTGGTCAAATTAAAAATAAGTAAATAAATAAATAAAGTTAAATAAAATAATTCTAAAAGAATTTCAACTATCTTCCATTTGTCTGACTCTACATTATATGGGTCCATGTACTTGCCAGAGAGACAGAGACAGAGACAGAGAGACAGACAGAAAGCAAGAAATCACTCCCTGGTGGGATGGCCATGCCACAATCCCTTCTTTTCCATACTCCTTTTATGCCTGCATGCACATGCACCCAGCGTAAGGTTTAAGACACTGAGTTCGAGACTGGACCCCATCAACTACATGGGAGTCCAACAACATAACCAGTATGCTATCTGCTGGACCCCATTTTCCTTCTTTCAATAACACTTATTCTCCTCTAAACACTAAAATGTACTCAAGTATCATGTTCCTGGCTTGTCTCTTCCTCCTCACTAGAAAGAAGAAGTTCAGAAGGGCATACAGAACCACCCCAGTTACCCACTGCAGTGCTTAGCCACAGTTGAGACTCCAAACGTATTTGTGCATAACAAAATTCTACTTCCATTTTTTCCTAAAAAATCACTATCTCACTTAGGAAACTTGGTGTACTAGATTGAAAGGATAGAATATAAACAGTACATATTTGAAGGGGGCCACGGAAACAGATACACTTGAACATAATATTTATTTGATTTTTAAAAATCCCTAATTTATAAACAGATGTGGTTAATATTCTGACATTTTAGTTAGAACAGAATAAAAAAAATCACCATGAAAATGTAAATTAAAAGGAGTTGGAAAAAAAAAAAAAGAGCTGGCAGGTTATCAGAAAGTGCGGAAGTGAGTTATCACGCTTTCCTACCTGTTTAAAGCTACTTTCCACTGGTAAGTGTTAGAGATAAATAACTGCAAAAGGAAAATACCACTCCAAGCTGAACTTCCCATTAATGATTCTTGAAGGAGTAAGATACGAATGCAGTTACTTGCTTATATGGCAAAGAAAATCCTTCAACATTCATACAGAATAGATAGAAAAATGGCTATATATAATATAAATAAAATGTCTGCCTGATTAGTTTAGCCCAGTAGTTCCCTAAAAATAGTTTCTTCATCTGTGTCAAGGTGAACAGCTTTCCATGTGTAAGCCAGAATGTATGATCATCCATTATAAAATGTCACAATTATTTTATCAAGTGAATAAACTTGCTTCATTCTAGACTTTACAGAATAATAATAGAATTTATTTAAAAAGATTTCTCATGTCCTGGAATACAACTATTTATAATTCAACTGTTTCTTCTGACTTAACTATACATTTATAAACAATGCATTAAGCCTACCTTGTCTTTTGACTTCTTAATATGACAGATCATTAAACTCCCCAAATACTAACTTCCAAAATTATGACCACACTTTTTAGGTATTTAGCAAGAGATGTCTACTTTATTGTCATTATAACAGCCAAGTGGCTTACTAGAATTAATTTTTTAAGAGGTTTTTGCCTTAGGGTATTTGTATTCACCAGAGAGAAAGACAGAGACAATGAGAGGGAAAGTGAGAAATCACCTCCTGGGGGGGATGAACACACCACAATCCCTTCTCTTCCATTCTCTTTCCAGGATCTTGGGTACAGATGCACATGCACCCAACATGATTTTTAAGCCACCAGGTTCGAGACACAAATAGTGCTGGGCTATGTGGGAGTCCAGTAAAGTAACCACTATACCACCTGCTAGTCCCAACTGAGATTAATTTCTTATCTAGAGCAACTTCATTGCCCTTAAATGAATAAATATCTTATGTTTTAATAAGCTAAGATAATTTAAGGATAAAATATTTAATATTTTTCTATGCATCTACTGATTTTCCCTAATACCTTGATAATTCTATAAAATCTTCAAAATACTAATTTCTGTGTTGTCAAACACATTCAGTAACTGATCTGTACAATTTTTCCACTGAAGATCTATCTTAGAATCTTCTGAAATATTCTCTCAATGCCCTCTAGGAATTCAATAGAGTATATGCCTGTGCTTTGTCTTTCTCATTCATTCTTCATTGCTGGAGATGCCTCTTCTGATTTATCCCCTCAACAAAATGGGACTTATCCTACAGTAACTTTCATCAGCACCAATAGCACCTGTTAGTTTGAATGGTTGGAAGATAATTTTCTCAGAGAATCTTGATGGCATCATTTATTGTTTGATAGTTGCTATGAAATTCTGTGCCATGTTATTTCTCAAATATGTGTATGTTTTGTATTTTTTTATATAAATGGTTTTGGTGCAATAAATGTAAAAAATAAATCCTTGTATACAGTATATTTCTCTTGATTTTTCTGAAATAAGAGCAATGTAGTTTTATTTGAACTTTTTCAAATTCAGATCATATTTTCAATCTAGTAATTTATCATTCAGTTCTGAGGGGTTTTTGATGTATTTGTTTGATAAATACTGCTAGTCTATTAATTTCCTGTTATTTTCTATTCTCCATCTCTTAATTTTATTTTTAAATTTCATTTATTTTTTTAATTTTTTTTAACCATCTGGGAGGTTTCTTTGACTTTTGTTTTCTACTTTGTCTGTGGACTGTTTTGTTCATCTACATAGTATTTGTAATTATCAGTTATTTCTTGTCTTTGATCTTTTATGTTTATTGCATCCAGATATTATTTTATGGATATAAAAGGTCTTTTATCTTTCTGAGATTAATACTAATTTTGGAAGCTTTTCTGTCATTTATCCCACTGTAACCACTTTCTTCTATCTTTTTTGTTATACTTGTTTTACATTTTGTTTTCTGTGTCAGATGCTTTTATAATTATTCAGTGAAACACAAAACAATAATACAATTAAGTACTGCATCAGGTCATTGAGAGTGAGAACACTTTTCTGATGAGATTACTGTAGGATTCTTTTTTCCAGTTTTCAAAATAATTTTTAATAAATTGAAACATTCTAGTAAGTAGCAAGGTCATGCTGACCAGTATAAAGCACATTTTGATTCATTGTGTAACATAAACCAGAATCACACTTATTTGCCAATTTAAGAAAGGGTTTGTTTGTTTTTTTATCATAATCTTGTTTATATTACATTAATCACATATACTTTACAGTGTATTATATTTCTTTTTCCAGAAGGAATACCTTGCATATCAGTCAAGACAAAGATATTACTAGCCATGTCATCATCAAATAGCTTTTCATCATTTTTTCCAGATTATTATTATTATTCTCATTATTTTTTAAAACATTCAATCACTATATATCATTTTGCTTATAAAAAGAGATTACTGTAGGATTCTGACATAATTAGATGCTTTGGGTAATTTTAAAGTTTTATTTTATTTACTTTTTTAGTGTGTGTGAGAGAGAGAGTAGAAACTCATCACGATGCAATCCTCTCCCTGAGACCTCTAGCCAGCCAGGATTGTGGGCACACCTGCAGGTGACTTAGAATGTTCTGGTCAACACAAAATGAAATCCAGGGCCTTCCATATGACTCCAGTATCATGCAAAGGCACCCTATTGCCAGTGCTACTCTGGCTAGGTCTGGATTAACCTTTGATGAAACATATTAAATACCAGTATTTGTAAGTCATTTCTCTGCCATCACTCCAATTTATTCAGAAAATAACTGTCCAATCCTCTGCTCAGTATGGGTGGAAAGTACATGTGAGGTTGATGGGTGAATGAGAATGGCCGAGAACGTAAAGCCAGCTGCTGCTGTTTCAGAGGTCAGGCAGAGAAAAAGGACTAAGAATTCCACTATTTTCTAGGAAAAAAAATCTTAATTTTTTCAAATTTAGTTCTTGGCCATGTTCTAAATCTAGTAGCAATACCGTTTCATCACTCTAAAAAAAATAAATTTATCTCCAATTTTTCTGGAATGAAGGACAGGATAAGGGGTAGAAAGTAGGACATGAACTGTGTAGCGAAGAGGATCTAAGAATCTTGCCACCCCATATGCAGATTTTCAATCAAGCTCCATTTTTCCAGCCTCCTACCTCATCCCTGCACCCCGTGGCTCCCAGGCCCTAGCTGCTGAGGCTTTCCAGTCCTCAGCTTTTTTTTGAATCTAGGCTCAATTCCTGGATTCCTGTGGGTGTCTTCCCTGAGCCCACTTTATTGTCCTCCTAATATTTTGTTAAATCATCTGCAATCCCTTCATTGTCTTTCTACCTTACAGATGTATTTTTGTTTCCCTTATTTGCTATTGTACCTAAACTATTTGTTTTTATGAGTGTATATGTTTTTGTTATCATTATTTAATAAATTGAAACTTAAAAGGTCTTAGGTGGGAGGTAACATAACATGGTTGGCATAATTTTGCATTGAAATTGTGCCTAAAAACACTTCTTTGATGATATAATTGAAATAATTTTGATACTCAAGTGAGCTCCTTAGGTCACTTAAAATAGCATGCCTTGCATAGCAATTTCCAAATGATAAGCAATCTAATTACTGAGTTGGCTACTATTTATTGGCGTTGCCACCCATAGGTACCTACCTAACAGAAAGTGGTAGAGATGCCTCTACTTTCTAATTCCTATCAGAGTTTATACTCTGAAATTATTTGTCCATGTTGGAAAACCTGTAATTTATAGAGTTCCAAATCCAAGAAATTGAAGGTATGGTAGATAGGGAAACCATAACATGTATTATTGTCTTGTTAGTTGGAAAGATCTGGCAAGACATTTCTTGGGTTTCGGTTTTACTTTGTTATATTTTTCAATTTCTCAAGTGGCACATTCTTTATTTCATACTTACATTCTTTACAAAGATTTGAGAGCTGGGATATAGATTTGAGACAAGGGAAAATTAAATTCGGAACAAAGTAAATGAATAGATAGCAAGTGGCATAGTTCAGATAAAGACTGGTATCAATTAATTACTCTAAGATTTGCAGGATCTTACAAAAAAGACATCTTCCTGACACCCTTTAAACCCTTCTCTTGGGCCAGAAGGTGGTGTGGTGGTTAAGGCAGCTGGATCCCATACAGCTAAATACACGGTTTGAAGTCCTAGACCCAGTGACTTGAAAAACACGCCACGTGTCAGTGTGTGAGAGAAGAGAATGGAGGAGAAGGGATTGTGGTGTGGCATCCTGCCACAGGGTGCCTTCTCAATTTTTCTCTGTCTTTGTCCCAAGAGCATACATACCCTATAGCAAAAACAAATAAACAAAAACCTTCTCAGAAATGCTCCATCTTGGGAACCAGCAGTTAGCGTAATGGCTATGTCGCTGGACTCCCACGTAGTCGACCGCAGTTCACGATCTGGACCTGGTAGCTTAAAACTCACACCGGGCGCATGCGTGTGCGTGCCCAAGATCCCGAGAGGAGAATGGAGGAGAAGGGATTGCGGCATGGCCATCCCCTCTGGGGGGTGATTTCTCGCTTTCTGTCTCTATATCTCTCTCTGTCTGGCGAGCACATGCGCCCTATAGCGAAAAACTCTCAAAAAAAAAAAAAAAAAGAAAAGAAATGCTCCATCTTCTGGCTCCTAGAAATTCATTTGTGTTCCCTAAACCAAAATTTTTAAATGAAAACATTGTTGTCATTCAGTCAGGCAAAAAATCCATTTAGTGGATGAAGTTATTCTTTTTATTATACATTTACACCTGTTATACACCCGCAACTGACTTTAATACCAATGTCATCTGATTAGATCACTTCAACTCTATTTTACTGTAATAGAGTGGAATTTAGGGACCAGGGATTTTTTAGCACATTAGCCCTTGACAAATTAATTCCAGCCTTTCTTTGCCCTGTGCCACTTCTTATGGGATTCATTTTGCTTTGGTTCATATCTTCACTTCAAATACCAGCTTCCATAATATGTATTTGTTTTACTTTAGGAAAGGAATAAAAAATATTTCAAGAGATTAAAAAATATCTATTGTTAGCAAAAAGATTTAATAGTATGAATATATATTCCACCTTGGAGATATAAGCAAATATTTTTATATAGCATCCAGAAAAATCATGGGATATATATATGACATAAAATGTATAAAACATCTATGAAATAAAGATTCCTAATATATTTCAAAAGAAGTAAAACAACCATCAATAATAATTAGCTAGCATTTATTGAGTGCTTATAGTATATTGGCCATAGGTAAAAATGCCTTAAATGTATTACTTCAAACAAAACCAAATATTTTTATTTAAAAAAAACCACTATGCATGGTCCACTTGTCTAACCATTTGACTATCCACCCAACTGCTTTCTTTTGTCAATCATATGGATGATATGTTTGAGTAAAAAAGCAGGACATCTGGAGTCAGAACGGTAGCCAGTTCTCTGCTTCTGCGTACACTAGTCATGTGGCCTTCCCAAACATTTAATATTTTGTGAACCAATTTTTTTTAATAGACAGAAGATGCATGTGCTCACCAGAAAGAGAAAGAAATAGGAAGAAAGCAATACCCACTGGGGTGTGGTGATGTAGCAATAATTTTCCCTCCAGTTGTTCAACCCCTTGGGATTCAGGATTCACATGCACACTCACTCAGCATGTTTTCCAAGCCCTCAGGAATGGAATTCGAACCTCGGTCAGTCATGTGGAACCCCACTCTCAGTGCACAGAGCCCCACAGCACCGTGGGGCCAATCCTGAGCTTTTTTTCCCCCTCCTTATTATCAATGAAAGAACTGTGTTTATCCCTGAAATGTACTACATTTCACTTCCTATATCTATTATAAATGGAATTGAAGTTCATGTTCTAAGTCCTCCTATAGATTATCTAAATATTCAAATAATACAATAGAAGTGAATACAGTTTTTAATTTTTTGAGTTATTTTTTATTTAATGAGAGAGCATGTTGTACTCACATGCCAGAGAGAGACAAGCCTCATGAACAGAATCTCATCGCACCATGATCGCCTTTCCCCAGCACTCCAGCTCCAGCACTTGGGCACACACAGACTCCTCTCATGCTTTCAGGGAAACCCAGGGATCTGAACCCAGGACTGGCCATGTGGTTTCTAGCACTGTGTAGTTAAGTTTGTAACCAACTGCACAGTTGGGCACAAATTTTAATTAATTAATTTTTACGTTTTTGTCACAAAGCAAGTGTAATCACACAAAAGTGACAGAGAGAAAGTGATGATCACTCCACAGAGGAGATGGCCATGCTGCAATCTCTTCTCCACCATTCTCCTCTCAGGATTTTGAGTGTGCATGCACATGTGCCTGGCATGATATTCGAATGGCTGGGTCCAAGGATTGAACCTTGGTTGGCCATATGAGAGTCCAGCACTTTAACTGTCATACTACCTGTTGGCCCCCACTTTTTAATTTTTATAGGGAAATGGTGATGGTAATTTAGGAAGGAAACGTTCCTTGGAATTAAATCTAATTTTATGTGTTTCTAAATAACTAGGAAAAAATAAATGCATTCTTACGTTGCCTAGAAAACAAATGTGTTAAAATAGAGAAAATATGTTTGCAGACACAGAGAAAGAACTATTAAGGTGGGATCAACCTGCAACATGAGAATGATTTCCTAGCAATTGTGAGCAAAACTCACATTATGTCATAATCATTATATCTGGAATACAAATCAGACTGATGGGCACTTTATGATAAAGCAAATATTCTTAACTAAATGCCTGTTATCAAAATTAGAATTGAAAGATTTTCAAACTACCTCCTGGTATGAAAACCAAGTTTATTTGTTAAACTAATAGTAACTATCATTTCCAGATCCAATGGGACCTACCTAAGGCTCTCCTGAGGGCTAAAGACATCTGAAATACAGATTCCCAGTGTCCAGCCTAGGAAAACTGATGAAGAGGATGCCACATTGAAATGTTACATATGTTTGTGATAGCGGAACAATATTATATTCACTCTATAGAAATGAAAGAATAGTGGGGAGAAAGACAAGTTAAAATTAAGATCTCATAAATTATCCTTTTAATCATTTTTATTTGGAGAAAAAATCTGAAAAGAATTATAAAATTAAATTAAACATATGCCTTGATTAAAAATAACCCACATAAACTTAAACTGTAGAAATCTAAAGGATTTATGGTATACTGTCAACATATCCTTCAAATTAGTGAAGTCGATTTTATAAGAGCATCTTTCCCTCATTCACCAGTACAGTTAAAAATATCAACGAAAGTGATTGAAACACTGGAAATCCAATGTTGCGAATTCCTTAGAGAATTTTTACTTTTTACAAATTTGCATGTTTCTTTATGTCATCTCGTAGTTCTGACAATATTACATTGAGGGAAACTGATCAGACATCATTATGCTCACCAGAGGGTAATAGCTATTTCGAGTAGTCATTGACTTGAAATGATTGAGCAAATAAATTTTGTCTTCAAAAAATATTTAAAAAATAAATCAAAGACAGACCCCTTGCATTTGGAGGATGATTTTAAAGTCTAAGAGCTGTTACTTCTTATTTATTTAGAAAGAAACGACATGACTATAAAAATGGAATCAAGGTTAAAAAATACTTACAGTTTACATCAACTTTACTATTGTCTTTAACTTTTTAAATTTATTATTTTATTTTATTTATTCATTCATTCATTTTATTTTAATTTGACCAGAGAGAGAAAGAGGAATTGAAAAAGCAATCCACCAGGTCTAGGACTTGAACTGTGGTCAGCCATGTGGGAGTGTCCAGTGCCTTAACCATCACACTCTCTGCTGGTCCCTGTCTTTAACTTTTTAAATCATCTTTAAATGTTTCTCTGCTGAGCAATTAGTTCTAAAATATTCAAGTTTTCCAAAAGACAAGATAATAATTTCTGTTGTGATAAGGCCATTATGCCTATAATATATATTAATAAATAATTATACTAACATCAAGGACTGCTAATATAATACATACACATTATTATAGTAATGGCAGATAATATGCTAGGTCCTTTACATATGCTCTCTCATGAAATTATTACACCATCATTATATCTAAATTTTAAGCTAATGCCTTCCCTCCCATACCACTTAGAAAATCTCTATTAAATATTTATATTCTGGATGAGAAACCACTTTTTCTATACTGTGATGATGATTAGGGGATGAATGTAAGTTAAAAAGTTTTGTGAGGAAAAAAACACAAAAACTATTTTTCTTGAAATTAAAAAAAAATGCATATTGGATATGTATATATCAGCTGCGCTTGCTATTGGAAGTATTTAGATTAATTAAGTTCATTAGCGAATAAATAAAATGAGGGGAAAGGCATAGAAAGCAACCATGGATACCAGAGAGTGTGGGAGGAGGGCAGGACACGGCAGAGGGTGAGAGATGGGGAATCAAGGATGGCAAAAATAACAAAATATACAGGAAACAAGAAGTGGTAAATCATTTGTTGACAATAACACGTATGTTGGTGTGCTTGATTGAGCCAATATACAGTGTATTCTGGATGGGAAATTTCATTTTGTTTGCTGTAATGATGTATACTGAATGAATATAAATAAATAAATTTAAATAAATATATATATATTTCTAATTTAAGTGAAGATTTAAACATACTATATATTATATATTAATGTTATATATACACACACACAAACATATATATATACACACACACACACATATGTATATATGTATGCACTTATGTATGCACTTGTATTTGGGCTCTATATTCAGGCCTTATATTTTATTCTCCAGTTTTAAAGAACATAAATTTTGAATGCTTTTATTATTTAAATATTAATAGGCCTGTGTACGTTTCATTAAGTAGCATCAGTATATCAATCGAAACTTCTTGTGTCACATGTTTTCTGTAGCTAAAGAAGTGTTAGAATTAGGGATGCAGCCAGATGAAGAGTCTGCTCAAAGGAAGATGCAACCAAGTGAAATAACAACCTCACACCTCAACACACATACAGATGCCTACGATACTGAACTGCCGGCATGAAAGCAGAACATTTTCAACTTTCCTATTGAAAATGCTTTATTTCTTTTTCTCCATACAGATGATAGGGACATATAACATGGTCAGAATGTCAAAATGGAATCATTTTGTATAATTGAATCTGGCAAATAAACCAAGCCAGTCAAATTAGAGTTCTTAGATCAGCCGAGAAAAATTATTTGTTTCATGATGAATTTCCATCTAAATATAAAAGGGAAGTGATGTTTTATTAAGCAGGAAAACATAAATGCTGTATTTCTGAATTAAGAGTATGTAAGTGCAAAGCTCTTTATTATACAGATTGTGATGTAAGGATATGCAAAGTTCAAGAATTAACTTTCAAATGTAAATTAGGACATTTTTAAAAAAATTAACTTTCATCTGTACTCCTGTAAACTAATGTGAATGTGATCCAAGTTGGTCCAAGTTGTAATGAGAATAAATGATTAATGTCACACTTTATTGTGCCCAGAAGACTATTTTCTACACAGTATTCTTTCTTGCCTCCACAAATCTTTCCACTGCCCATTAATCTCCAGTGTGGTACCTTGTCAAAAGCTTGTGAGTAAACGACAGCATCTGAATTTCGGTTATCTATCACGCCCGAAATAGTTTCAGAGGTTTTAAAGGCTACTTAAGGTTCGACCTCCACTGCCTGAACCCACGGAGAGCCTCCTTAATCAAAGCACTTTCTCTCACCTCACCCTGTGTTGTTTCTAACATTCTTTCAACAACTGGTCCAGCTCAAAAAACTTGGCTAGCTCTGCTTTCCCATCTCACCTATCCCATGTGCGGCAGGTAAGTGTTTGTTTATTAACAGACATGATCATGCTTTAAAAATGTCAGCTATCATATCCTTCTCCCCATTCCCCATCCAGTAATGTAGGATCAACTCTACAATCAGTCTCAGGGGTCTGAACCACCTTCTCCATGCAGAGCCCAAACATCGTACTGCCCTTCTCCATCATTCCATGAATGTTCATGTCCTGTGAATCACTACACAGTGTTTTCTATAACCAAGGATATCATTTCTCAAGGAAGAACCATTACTCATTCTTACAAATTCATCCTGAATGCCATGCTGTATGTGAAGTTTTGTCTAGCTCTCTGACCCACTGGATCGTCCTCTGGCATCCTAGGGCACTATATGTACACTACTATACCCTCAATCATTCGATGTTGTGTGTGTGTCTTGGTCTCCATAGACACTCTATTCCAATGACTTTGACAACATACATGACGGTCAATAAGTTCAGGTTCTATGAGAGAAATTTAGGAATTTTCAATTTGCTATCGACAAACATTTTACATAAAGAATCACTAAATATCTGAATATAGGTATTTCTTAAATATAATGACTTCTCTCTCCACTCTACTCCAGTAAAGATGAGATGAGGGTGTTCATACATAGACCCAATGGGAACAAGCTAACACATCATATTTATCTATACATCCTTCCTTCCTTCCTTCCCTCCACTCAAGTAGTAAGAAAACTAATATCTAGAAAATAATGCTCTTAAAAAAAAAAAAAGCCCACTTTATCTTTTGTCTTAAAAAAAATAGGATTGTTGGGGCCAGCTGATGGCATAGCGGTTATGTTGCTGAACTCCCACATGACTGAACACAGTTCATATCCCAGACCCAGGAACTTGAGACTCATGCCGGGGTGTGTGTATATGTGTGCCCATGATCCCAAGAGAATGGAAGAGAAGGGATTGCAGTGTGCCCACCCCCATTTGGAGAGGGGAGTGACTTCTCACTTTCCTTCTCTGTCTCTCTCTCCCTCCAGTGAGTGCATATGCACTAAAGGAAAAACCTCTTAAAAACAAAAGATAGGATTATTAAACTGCACAAAGGATTATGGCATTATACATGCTGATACTGAGAGCCCAAAGATGCCTCAGTGTATCATTAATACCAGTAATACCCATTTCCAGGGGTACTCTTTCTTTCTCATACTTGGGAAACATAAGCCCCTATTTTGATTTTCTTAGTATAAAGTACAGTTTCTGTCTAGAATTTTACTATACTTTAATTCAGAAATCATTCTCAGGTAGTATTGAATTTTATCTCTCTATTTTAACAAGAAGGGTGTAGTGTTACAATGAGTGCTCCAAAAAAACAGCAAAACCAGCCACTCAATTGAAGATTTGATTTTAAAGTATATTATGGCCCAAATTCCAAATATATCTAAAATATATAAATATATAATATATATTTCATATGTATATTTCATATACTTATATATTTCACATATATATTTCATAAATATATGTGTGTGTATAAAACATTTGTGTATTTTCGGTATTAGTCCATGGTCTTTACATTAATTAGCTATTCAATATGTAATAAAACTGCATGCAGGACCAGCAGATGGCAGAATGGCTATGTCTCTGGACTCCCACGAAGTGGACCATGGTTCTAGTTCGGGACCCAGTGGCTTAAACTCAAGCTGGGCGCATGTGCATGCATGCTCAAGAACCCGAGAGGAGAATGGAGGAAAAGGGATCGTGGCATGGCCATCCCTCCTGGGGTGGGGAGTTCTTGCTTTCTATCTCTCTCTCTGGTGAGCACACACCCCCTATAGCAAAAACTTCTCCCCCCAAAAAAAATACTGCATGCACTTTAATGTTCAATAATAGAACACAGAAATGAGACATGATCCAATTTCACATAAAATTTACCTATAAAATAATTATTGTGCATTAAAGCTGAGAGGTGTGCCCTATTTTATCATTTGAGGTATGCTGCAATGGGAGACTTTGAGCTCAGAATAGAATCTTTTTGCTGATTCTGCCATTCATTCACTTTGGGATTAGGTACAGTTGTGAATCTTTTTGCTTTGCCTATAAAACAAGAAATAATTTATCTGCAAAATGGGGATAAGTAGACATCACAAGGTAATGCATATTACAACACTCAGAACAGAAAAGATTCAAAAAGTGAGATCAACTCTTATTGCTTATATTATCAAGTTTATCTTCATCAGCTTTCCAGACATAATTCTTGAAAGATGCTCAATGTGAATATAATGTAACAAGTCATTGATGAGCTTCATTATAATCCCATTCTCATTTTTTTCAAAAACTAAAATCGTTTTTAAAGAATTATTTATTTAATTTTATTTATCATTATTATTATTTGTAAAAAATTGTCTATAGGGCATGTGCACTCTCCAGAGAGAGAAAGAAAGTGAGAAACCAAAACACCAGATCTGGGACTCAAATGTAGTCGCCTCTGTGAGAGTGTAGCACCTTAACCACACGCCACCTGCTCACCCCCAACTAAAAACTACCTGTGATAATTTTGTGTAATGCACCATATGAACAGTAAAAACTAAGGATATTGATTTTTCTTACCAGAAACATCTCTATGATATAATAGCTTGAGTGACCATTTAAATATACCATAAAGATATTTAAGTGAAAAGTTATTAAGAAATAGCCCGATAAATGCTAATTTAACTCATGATACTGAATCTGACAGGGCAAATATCACTTTTCATTTCCTTACTTTTTAATAATTTCAAAAAAGGGTCTTAATTTTCCAATTACAGAATCTCAACACAAAATCATACCCTAATTCTTTTTTTTTTTTTTGAGAGGTTTTCGCTATAGGGCGCCTGCGCTTGCCAGACAGAGAGAGACATAGAGACAGAAAGCGAGAAATCACCCCCCAGGGGGGATGGCCACGCCGCAATCCCTTCTCCTCCATTCTCTTCTCGGAATCCTGGGCACGCACGCACATGCGCCTGGCGTGAGTTGAAGCCACCAGATCCGGGACTCGAACCGCGGTTGACTACATGGGAGTCCAGCGACATAGCCATTACGCTAACTGCTGGTCCCTCATATCCTAATTCTAATCATTAAAATAAAAGTTTCACACCAATTAGAAATCTATTCCATTATTTTACTGACAAAACAAAGTGACAAAAATATACTCTTAGGACCAGCAGATGGCGTTGTGGTTGGGGTGCTGGACTACCACATGGCTGACAGCAGTTCAAGGACCTGGTGGCTTGCTTTCTCACTTTCTCTCTCTCTCTCTCTCTCTCTCTCTCTCTCTCTCTCTCTCTCTCTCTCTCTCTCTCATTCTCTATCTCTCTCTGGTGAGCTCATATGCCCTATAGCAAATTTTAAAATAACAATAATAATAATAATATATTAAATAATTCTTAAAAAAATAAAATGCACTCTTATGGAATATAGTTACCTATAATCTAAGTTGATGAAAATGGTAGATACCGCTTTATATAACCTAACTTTACATTTCTACATTCACATGTGATATCAGTGTGTTCATAAAAGAATAAGACCTTTTTATATGGTTCCTTATAGAGAAGTATCTAATTGTGCTAAGTGACTTAGGAGACCTGAATTTCAGCTTATCCCTTTTTTAGACATAATCGAGTTATGTCATGATCCTCTTGCTTCACCTTCCTGAGTAGCTGATACTATAGTCACGTGTGACCTCGCTTGTCACTTCGGGTGGACTAGGATTGAACAGAGGCTTCCCATTGGCCTTAGCTGCGGAGCAGCAGGGTCAGCTGGTAGTACTCTCAGGATAGCTGGGCATTCAGTCTTAACCTTGGTTTGAACCACATCTGTGATTCTTTTTCATTTACCAAATTATGACTTCAAACCATCTGAAACATATGGGTGCCAATTCTTATAACTTAGAGTTTTTGGCCTCAAAAACGAAGAATATACTAACATAAAAAATGGCATCTTGGCACAACCTCGGTGGTGCCTACTGGTAACCCCCCTGCTGCTCTTCAGGCTAAGGCTGCCTGTAAGGCCCATGTTTGATTCTGGTCCAACCTAACAAGCCAAGAGCAATGATGCCACTTGCTGTCCCAGCTACTCAGGGAGTTGTCCCAGGAGGATCAACACATAGCAAGACCCTGTCTTACAAAAATAAATAAATGAATAAAAATCTTTGAAATGTGAGATGTAATGATATCAAGTACCTATAACCCGAGTTGATATGAGTGGTAAATACTGCTTTACATAACAGTCTTATAAAATGGTTTCAAAGGGATTTTCACCACACTCATTTTTGAATCATGAGTTAACTGTGATCTTACAAAATTGTACATCTCAACCACCCTACGGTAAAACAGAAACTATTTTACGAAGGCATGTTTAGTCCTCTCTAAGACTATAATAACTCAAATTTCCCAAATCCTAATCTTTTGGAATGAAAGTTGACACACAGGTGCTATTTACTCTAATTATTATGAAACTAAAGAATGAAAGGAGAAAAGATTTATTTTTATCTGGCATGATTTCTTGAGTTTTAAGTCAGAAATGTACTTAGCAGTAGACTATGTTTACCACATATTCAGAGACTATAATTTCTCATTGCAAATTCATGCATAAAAATTTTATAGTATTGTTCTTACTTCTTTGCACACATATGACTGAAAAAAATATAATTAGTTTTTCTATAATCATATTTTTTATATAAATGTTGCCAGTTTTACTTCCTCCAAAATCAATATAATTCTAATTATTCGAAGGGGAAAGTAGAATTTAAAACAAGTTAATTTTTCTGACTGATTCTTGTTCTGGGAGAAATGACCTGTAAACCTTTTTTAGCTCAGACACTCAGCTATGTGATGATTTATAACTTATTTTCCATTAAATCAATTCATTGGGAGCAGAAATCATGCATTTTAGAGGTGACAAATAGCTAGCAGTGACCAATATATATTTCCAAAGTAGCAGCCAAGAGTTGAAGAAAGTCTTAAGAAGCCTGAGAAAAAGAAGTTGAGAGAAGAGATATATCGGTCGTCAAGTATTTTTAGGACCTATCTGATGAAAGGAATAATGTTATTATTTGCTGTTCCTCAGGCAGACATAGCACCACACAAATAAAATATATAGGAATGGAGACTTTGATTTAACATAGAGATAGACCTTTAAGAGAATCATAAAACCTTAGAATGGGACACAAAGTGATATGCAAAGAGAAATTGTGATTTTTTTGTCAACTAAATAGTGGAGCTCTACCTAAGGTAAGGGATTTTTTTGTTCTGACTTTGCATGATTACAAATGTATTTCCTAGCTAACTAAACTTGAAGCACCATAAAGTCAGAAACTAAGGGGACAGCAAGTGGCATGGTGGTTAAGGCTCTGGCTCCCACATGGATGACTCCAAGTTTCAAAGTGGCTTGAAAAAAATGCCCAATCAGGCCTTCAGTTGGTGTGGTAATTAAGGCCCTGGACTCCCTGACATGGCTGACAGTGGTTGAAGTCCTGGAAATGGCAGCTTGCTTTCTCACTCTCCTTCTCACCCCCTTACTCTCTCTCTGTCTCTCTCATGTCAAGTTAAAAAATAATAAGAAACAAAATTAAATAAATTAAAGATATATAGAGAAACACACTCAGTATCTGGGTGCCCAAAATCCCAAGAGGAGAATGGAATAGAAGGAATTGCAGCATGCTCATCTCTCCTGAGAAGTGATTTCTCACTTTCCTTCTCTCTCTGTCTCTGTCTCTCTCTGGTGAGTGAATATACCGTATTGAAAAAAAAAAGTCAGAGATAATGTATTGACTTGTTACTCCACCTCTTGAATGTTTCCCAATGTCTGGAACAAAAAGAAACTGTATGAATGCTTATTCAATGAATGAAGATACTGATGGATGGGTAGGGGCTGGCAGGTGGCGTGGTGATAAAGGTGCTGGACTCCCACATAGCTGACCGCAGTTCAAGTCCTGGACCCAGTGGCTTCCTTTCTCACTTTCTCTCTCTCTCCTTCTCTGTCTCTTTCTGATCAAACTGGAAAATAATACTAATAAATAAAGTTAAATAAAATAATAGTTTTTTAAAAAAATACTGTAAGTTAACTCACCAGCTAGCAAGCATTTTAAAATTAAAAATCTGGGGACCAGCAGATGGAGTAACAGTTTGTTGCTGGACTCCCACTTGACTGAGCAGGATTCGAGTCCCAGACCCAGTGGCTTGAAAATCAAGCCAGTGTGTGTGCCTGGGTGCCCAAGATCCTGGGAGGAGAGAAAAGAATGGAAGAAGAGTGGTTGCAGTGTGGCCATCCCTGCAAGAGGTAATTTCTCACTTTCCCTCTCACTTCTATCTTTCTCTCTCCCTCTCTCTCTCTCTCTCTCTCTTTCTCTCTCTCTCTCTCTCTCTCTCGTGCAAAACCTTTAAAAAAAATTAATTAATCTGGGCCTAGCCAACAGCGCAGTGGTAAAACTTGATGCTCTGCAAGACTAAGCCATGTAGGAAGATCATGAGTTCTCATCTGGAGGCCTCCGTGAGTACACAGGGCACTCACATGCCCATGATTTGAGGCTGGTTGAACCTAAGGTGAATTGCAACATCGGGCCCTTATTGGGAGTGCTGGTTCTCTCTCTCTTTCTCTGTATTTTGCTGCTCATGAAATAAGTAAGCTTTAAAAACATTAAAAATGACTTGGATATTCTGAGTGGATCCTACTGTAATGCATAAAATCTCAATTATCCAGAAAGCTTAGCAATCAAATGGAACTCAACTAGGATACATTTTTTAATTAATTTGTTTGTTTGTTTATTTATTTATTTATTTATTTATATTTCTGCTATAAGGCATGTGTACTTATTAGAGAGACACAGAGACAGAAAACATGAAATCATCTTCCGGGTGGATGGCTGCAATTCTTTCTCCTTCAGTCACATGTTGGGATTTTGGGCACACACGCACATGTACCTGGCATAAATTTTTTTTTGAGTTTTTTTGTTTTTGTTTTTTGTTTTGTTTTTGTTTGTTTGTTTGTTTGTTTGTTTTGCTATTGGGCACATGCGCTTACCAGACAGACAGAGAGACAGAGAGACAGAAAGTGAGAAATCACCCCCCGGGGGGGATGACCATGCCGCAATCCCTTCTCCTCCATTCTCCTCTCGGGATCTTGGGCACGCACGCACATGCGCCCAGCGTGAGTTTCAAGCCACCGGGTCTGGGACGCGAACCGTGGTCGATTACGTGGGAGTCCAGCGACATAGCCATTATGCTAACTGCTGGTCCCCCTGGCATAAATTTTAAGCCACAACGCCCAGCACTCAAACCGCTGTTGATTATGTGAGAGTCTAGAGATGTAACTGTTACACAATCTGCTGATATCTAGGATAAGTTCATTAAATATAATAGCATACTGAGAAATATGTACTCTTTCTTTGATGATCCAATACCTAACAGAACATCTTATTTATGGGGTTACTAGAAAAAGTCATGACATACTTTTTTCAATTTTTCTATGCAAAAATGCTTTATGACTTTTCCAACAATCTAATATTTTTAGTGCTTTTTCAATGACTCTACTCACATTGTTGAGAGAAATCATCTTTATTGGAATGTAGGCTACCTGAGGGCAGGAATTTCATTTCATTCACTTTTGGTCCATTGTTAACAGCACTAAACTTCACTTATAGGTGATGTTCAATGTAATCTAATACACATTTGAAATCATTTCAGTAATTTATGTGAAATGTACTCATAAATACTATTTGCTTGGACTGAAACATTACTTTCCCTTGTTTGGTTCTGGGACTCTTTCTAAAATTCAAATTATACTTCTTTTTTGAAAACCAATAGAACATCATAGAAATGTTGTTGGTTTCCATGGATCTAAAGAGTTTACTTCTTCTGCTCAGTGCAGTAAGGACTCAAGAACTGTCAAATAGGAGACTGATTCTGATTTCTCTAATGGTGTATTGCACACATCTTCCAAGTGCCATTAAGGACATTGTATCCAAGAATAACACCAGGTCTTATCTTTCTCATGGCGGGAGTCCTTCAAGGCTTACGTTGTGGCAATGGCCTTGCTAACGTACATAGATTTATTTTCACTTACCCAGATATTTAAAAGGAAAACATAGATTTCCATGGGCTGACTTAACTTCATTTTTTTAATTGTTTTTAATTTTATTTCATTTTCTTTTATATATTCAATCATGTTATTTAGCTTGCAAATATTCCAAGTGTGTATTTCACACCAGTTCAGTTGACAATATTATAAAGTTATCCTCAACAGAGAATAACCCATTTCTTTGTCCCATAATGCTATGACTCTCTATTTTTCTCCTTAATGTCCTTTCTCAGACTCTACTCCTTCACCTGCCCTCTTCCTGCTCTGTGCCTGGTATTCACGACCATTACTCTGTTTTTATATCCTTAACTTCCAACTGAGTATGACCATTGAAAACATCCTTTACTCCTTTCATGTCAACATAACAACTCTAACACAGTCACCTGGCTAAAGAAATTTTCTCTAAAGTTTATCTATACCTTGGAATAAAAGGGAAAAGTATTTTTTTTTAATTTTTTAAAAAATTTTTTAGAGGTTTTCGCTATAGGGTGCGTGTACTCGCCAGACAGACAGAGAGAGATACAGAGAAACAGAAAGTGAGAAATCACCCCCCGGGGGGATGGTCACGCCGCAATCCCTTCTCCTCCATTCTCCTCTCGGGTTCTTGGGCACGCACGCACACGCGCCCAGCATGAGTTCTAAGCCACCGGGCCCGGGACACGAACTGCAGTCGACTACGTGGGAATCCAGTGACATAGTCATTACACTAACTGCTGGTTCCCAGGGAAAAGTAATTTTTTAAAAAGTAAAATGAGTTAAAATGAAGCAGTCCCATGTAAGCAGAAGTTTGTGATGAAACTTTCTGGACACAGTTTTATTTTTAAAGAGCACAGGCTGTTTAGCGTACCGGCTAATATTAGCTGCGGTACTAAAAATAAGTCCTGTGGTATTTCCAATATAGATACTTGGAATCTAGATACATTCACATTTTTAACCAAATGGTAGAAGGGTCTACGTATACACTGCGTGAATCATTCAGTGTTGAAGAATGATCATCACAGGAAAATGATTTCATGAAAAGTCATCTGAGTGTCAGTTTAATATATACAATTCTTCAGGAAAAGACCCTAGTCAGCACCTTATTGTATAACAAATATCAACATAAATTATTTTTAAAGCTATTCTTTACATTGTAACAGGACTGACTGGTTGGAAGACACAGAGTAATAATGACACTAAAAAATTTAAGAGTAAAACAGAGATGGGAAAATAATGCCCTTGGTCTTTGCTCTTTGCTCTGTAACCCAGAACATGTGGCTAGAAGAAGGTGATTTTTTTTTTTTGAGAGGTTTTCGCTATAGGGTGCGTGTGCTCCCCAGACAGACAGAGAGAGACAGAGAGACAGAAAGCAAGAAATCACCCCCCAGTGGGGATGGCCACACCGCAATCCCTTCTCCTCCATTCTCCTCTCGGGATCTTGGGCACGCATGCACACACGCCTGGCGTGAGTTTTAAGCCACCGGGTCCAGGATGTGAACCGCGGTCAACTACATGGGAGTCCAGCGACATAGCCATTACGTTAACTGCTGGTTCCCCAAGAAGGTGATTTTTTTAAAAAAATTTTTTGGAGGATTTTTTGCTATAGTGCGCATGTGCTCACCAGAAAGACAGAGAGAGACAGAGAGACAGAAAGCAAGAAATCACCCTCTGGGGGGATGGCCATGTCACAATCCCTTCTACTCTTGGGATCTTGGGCACGCATGCATGCACGCCTGGCGTGAGTTTAAGCCACTGGGTCCGGGACTTGAACTGTGATTGACTATATAGAAGTCCAGCAACATAGCCATTATGTCAACTACTGGTCACCAGAAGTTGATATTTTGAGTCTTGGGTTCTTCATCAGGAAAATATGACATGATAAAATACATCATTGAACAGCCTCCCAAAGACACTATATGCTACTAAGTATCATAACTATATTGCAATTGTAACCTTTCATATAAATAACATATGATTATTAATGCTGCTACTGAGGGTTTTTAAAAAAAGGAGAAAATTATTAGTAGATTCAAGTCCAAAGTTTATGGTATAAAGTAGGTTCTGAGGAAATGGATGCTTTTCCCTTAGTTCTACTAGAAGATATTCACATCTAGTGACAATCTGGGAAAGGCAGCTTCTATCCCAAAACTGCAATAAATATTTTTCTTTTGAGAAGGGCAAGGTCTACATAACAAAGATAATCAGTGTGACCTCATGGTTTCAGTGAATCAAGAGGGAATGTAGGCCCTAGTGCCTTTAATGCACCAAGGTGACTCTTGTTTTTCAAAGGGGTTATAAAAATATCAGGAAAAAAGACTTAATGGCTAATTAATTTCAATTTACACTAATTAAAAGAAATGTTTGATGTATATTATTTGAGGAGAGCGACTTGATTACTGATTTAAATACATTAGAAACAAGAAAGATGAAAGAAAAAGTAAACACACACACACACCTTGGATTCCTTCTACCTCCTGGCTGCAAATGGCCTTATTGAATTTAGGCTACTCTGCTCTAACCCTCTAAGTATGTATTGATTAGTCTGATTGCCACTGAGAAAGAAAGTCAGAGAATGGCTGGGCTGATAATCAAAAATGCTAAACCACTTCTTCAGATGAAGAAACTGAAGCCAGGAAGGTTCAGTGCAGCAAATCTAGATTACAAGTCCTATTCTGCAGGGTGAGGCTCCAGGCCCACAACTGAGCATGAACAGGTCTTACCCCAATTTGACTTGAGGCAATGGTAATTTGACAAGTAGGCCAAACAGCATTACCCATGTAAGTCCTTGATGGCTTCACCTGATGGACTGTATACACAAGACAGTGGCCACATGTCAGCAGTGATGACTGTGACCATCTTTTGACAGAGTCATAAATTGTGAATACATTATTTGCAATAATAAGAAAGAAAAAAATAAAAACAGCAGATACTGCTTATGGAGCTGAGAGTAGTTCTGACATGAGCCAATCAGGGAGAATTAAATATTGTTTCCTGTGATGTTCAGGTTGGCCGTGTCTGATAAAAATTATTTTATTTACTCCAGGAAAATCTTACTGAAAAAGAAACAGTTGTGCAACAGACATTTATGACTTTCTGATTAGGAATGGAGCATTTGTTCAGTTGCAGGTAATAACATCCTCAACCTAAGGGTAAGTAATTGCTTAATAATTATTAATATGGTGCTATCACAAATCATGTTTTTTTTCTGTATTTATTTACAAATATGTGAAGTAGCTGCCTCAAAAAAAATGCATCTATCCATTTTCCTAGTTTCTTTTACTATGTCTTAAAATAGTGGGTCATTGGCATTTTTGCATAGAAAAACCCATCAAGACTTTGCCAACAGCCCAATATTTACTTCCTCTATTTATACATTGGGTCATTGGAAAAGTCCTGATGTGTTTTCGTGTTTCTAAGTAAAAAATGCATCATGAATTTGCCAACAACCCAATACTTGACTAACTTAGTGAAGAAATCTGAACAAAATGTAAAAGTTTGTCCTTAAATAAAATGTTAATAAAAATGATTTCAGAGGCCAGCATATGCATGTTGTTTAAGGCGCCGAACTCCCACATGGCTGACCACAGTTCAAGTCCTGGACCTGGCAGCATGCTTTCTCTCTCTCTCTCTCTCATCAAATTGAACAATACTAATAAATAAATTAAATAAGTAATTATTTTTTAAAAAAGTATTAAAAAGATTTCATAATGTTCCTATAATACACTATTCTGCTGTTAGCTCTTTTGCCTGCATGTATTATCGGTTCAATACCAACAAAATTCTTCAGACTTATTTTTTAATATGTCTAAAAGAATCCAGTGGTTTAGATCTAGTCTAAAAACCAACATTACCATCTGTTGAAACTCACCTGTAACTACCTCTATTGATCTTAAATAAAATGAGACAGTATTTTTCCTTCAGCACTTCTGTTTGTTCTAATAAACCCACTCCTCCGTCCACCATGCCCTTGTTGTAAATGAGTTCATGTTAGAAGTAAATTTGATGTGGTAGGTATAAGACACACCGCTTCCTCCACTGTTCTCTTTCTTTATTAAATATTTATTTAAGTAAGTGGCACTTTAGGGCAACTGTGCTTAAAGATACATGGGGATACACTGCCAGTCGGCTGTAAATGTAAAGATATTCCACTGAACCCTCAAGTGCTTTCTGAAGTGGGGGTTTAAGAGCCTGCCCTGTTGTCTTTTTCTCTTTACATTGCCATTTGTCAGATGCTTCCTACATGTACTTCACTTGACCCTAGTACACCTTGCAAAGTGCTCCTTTTATACAAGTTTTCCATCAATAATTATCACAGCGTTCTTTTCAAGATGGGATGTGCTTATCAATCACTTACCTTAAACGTTTTATTGGCCATTGATCATTAATTTTGTATTTTATTTATTTTATTATGTATTCTCTATCTCTACATATATTATTAATTATATAGATGCTTTATTAGAATTAGATGACAGCAAAAAGTATTCTACAAAGATAAGATTAGGATTTAAAGTTCCACTTCCTGAAACAAAGCATGAAGGGATATGCCAGATTAACATTTATTAAAAACACAACACCAGTGGGGCCAGCAGATGGCATAGAGGTTACATTGTTGGATTCCTACAGGGCTGACCACGGTTCAAGTTCCAGATGCTTTATTAGAATTAGATGACAGCAAAAAGTATTCTACAAAGATAAGATTAGGATTTAAAGTTCCACTTCCTGAAACAAAGCATGAAGGGATATGCCAGATTAACATTTATTAAAAACACAACACCAGTGGGGCCAGCAGATGGCATAGAGGTTACATTGTTGGATTCCTACAGGGCTGACCACGGTTCAAGTTCCAGAACCAATAGCTTGAAACTCATGCCTGGCGCGTGTATGTGTGTAGGTGCCCAAAATTCCAAGAGGACAATAGAGAAGAAGGGATTGCCACATGGCTATCCTCCCTGGGGGGCGGAGGTGATTTCTCACATTCCCTCTTACTATCTTTCTCTCTCTCTCTCCAGTGAGTTCACATGCCCTAAGGCAAAAACCCCTTACACACACACACACACACACACACACACACACATACACATCAGGCTGACTTTCTGGCCTGATGGTTAAGGCAGCTGAAAACCACATGGCCGATTGACAGTTCAAATTCCAGCCCGGGAAGCTTGAAAACACTCCAGACGTGCAGTTCAAATCCCAGCCCTGGAAGCTTGAAAACACTCCAGACGTATGCACATGCCCAAAATCCCAGCAGGGTGGAGATTGGAGGTGACAATGTCCTGTTGAGGGTGTTTTCTCCTTGTGCTTCTGTTTCTCTTCCCGCCCCCCCCTCTCTTTGGCAAGCGTACATGCCCTCTGGCAAAATTTTAAAAAGAAAAGCACCACTTATTACAGACTCTTTCCATGACACAGGCCAAAATGCTTTTAAGCAAGAGAAAATTGTTGTGTGTGAGTGGTGTGGGCATATTCATGAATTCAAGTACACAAGTACACTGCGGAGGGTGGGAGGAAGGAGCCCTCCCCCCCCCCTTGGGCTCTTCAGTTTTCAACACAGAAACTAAAATTCTCAGAGCTCTAAGGAAGGAGCCCCTTCCCACCTCCCCCTTGTGTCCTTCAGTTTTCAATACAGAAACTAAAATTCTCAGAGCTCCAAGGAGATCACATAGACAGCTCCTCACTCAAGCTTACTTTGGGGTGGAGTTCACTGATATAATTTTCCCGAAGGTATCTCCAATCAAAGCCACCACTTCAGTGCAGACTCAAGCTTCAGTACACACTCCTCGAATCCCCTTCCCACCTCCCCCTTGTGTCCTTCAGTTTTCAATACAGAAACTAAAATTCTCAGAGCTCCAAGGAGATCACATAGACAGCTCCTCACTCAAGCTTACTTTGGGGTGGAGTTCACTGATATAATTTTCCCGAAGGTATCTCCAATCAAAGCCACCACTTCAGTGCAGACTCAAGCTTCAGTACACACTCCTCGAATAACATTACATGAGTGTCTCCTAAGGAGACCCCATTGGAAAAGTTAAGTCACAGAACCACACATTAGGTTGTTGCCAAGTTGGCATTTGCTGAAGAAAATTGCACTGACAGTGAAAGCAATAGGGCCTGAAGCTGGATCTTAACTGAGAAAACATAAGGCTGGCTGGCCAGGAATGGACTAAGCAGTCAGAGGGAAGCATCCATTCAATGTTAAGGGAAAAAGAAAAAAAAAAAAAAAAAAAAAAGCTTTATTTTTTTATTCCATGAGTAAGAGAAAGACAAAAATTTCTCAGTACTCTCAAGAAGGGGGAAGGACAGGAACACCTACAAGGTATCAATGCTGCCATCGACCCACATTGGCAGCCAGCCCCAGATCACGGGCATGGGCACACTGGATGTACTCGCAGAGGTCTCTGGACATGAATCCAGCACCTTCCCATGTGGATCAGTCTTTTAGGTCATCACATTTCTACCACTGCATGGCAGTCTGGGCACCCATTAAATACTTAGCTCATTCATTCTCACATCCATTGAGTGTCCAGTACCCAACACCTCAACCCTCCTTCATTTCTGCAGGCTCTGAACTATTGCCATGCTTACAAGTTTGAGACTTGATGTGTGCTTGACCACATTAGATCTGAGAAAACAACCATTTGCTTTAACAGCTGAACTCAACATCCCTGACTTTGTGAAGTGTGTTATCTTGATCATGGCCATTGGCGCTCTAGAGAGCCTACTCTGAATATCTCAGTCTTGTGGTCCTGGAAGCAACATCTAATTCTAATGTCACAATTTGGCATTCATATTTGTCATTATAATTTGGGATATCACACAGAGAGGCCTTCCCTTTTAATATCTCCACATAAGTATTTAAACATAGAGCTGGGACATGTCGGCAACTTTTTCAGCTCAAAGCTCAGCATACCCTAACTGGGAAGCTTAAGCCAGAAGGGAAAAGCCATATTGACTATATTTACCCTTTTAATAGTATTTATTTCTCCAAGTATGGGAGGGGTGAGGGATGTAAAGGAAAAATACTTAAGTTAGTGATTTGGGCCCTAACCCTCTTAAAGATTTTTAATAACCCTGAAGTCTACAATTCCTTATGTAGTTTTTTACCTTCAGAAAGGCAATAGATTCACTATTTTGACTAGTAAATAAATGCTCTGTGTTTTTCAAATGCTTAATTGGCAGGTCACACCATTTAAAACATTTTTTTAATGCAGTCCCAAAAATTTTTCTCAGCCAAACCTAGAAGTTATCATAGAAAAACACACGAATTCACAGACAACAAAGCATTCACATTGCCAATGGGAATATGCACAACCAACACACCAGGAGCTTTAAACATATTTATTCTTCACAGGAAATTAAAAAATATTTCTAGTATTTTTTTTTTTCATTGCTCCTCCCATGGTTACTTTCAACTTTGGGAGATTCTTAAATGATATTTTAAAAATGTCTTTTATAAGTGACTTTATTGAGTCTTTATTTTTATTATTTTTCTAATGACAGCATATATGCACATATGAGAGCAAAAAAGACAGAGAGAGAGAAAGAGAGAGAGAGAGAGAGAGGGATCCTTGCCAAATTCTCAGGTTGTTACAATCCTCTCTCCTTAGCCCTCCAAATCCTCAGGATCTTGGGTACCTGCACACGTGGTGTTTCTTCAAGTTGACCGAAGTATCTGAACCCACAGTCAGTCATGTGGCTTCCAGACTCACAGGGCACTGCATTATCACTAAGCTCAGTGGCTGGGATGAGATTTTAATTTTATTTTAACTGAACTTGATTGCATAAATTCAAACAATGAACTTGATCTGTCTATCACATGACACTACTGAAATAATCTGTATTTTTCATTCCTAAAAAAAGTAAAGAAGGGACCAGCAGTTAGTGCAATGGCTATGTCGCTGGACTCCCATGTAGTCGACCGCAGTTCGCATCCCAGACCCTGTGGCTTAAAACTCACGCCAGGTGCGTGTGCATGCATGCTCAAGATCCCGAGAGGAGAATGGAGGAGAAGGGATTGCGGTGTGGCCATCCCCCCTGTGGGGGGTGATTTCTCACTTTCTGTCTCTCTGTCTCTCTCTGTCTGGCAAGCGCACATGCCCTATAGGAAAAACCTCAGAAAAAAAAAAAAGAAAAGAAAAGAAAAAAAAGAACATAAAAGCATTTTACTTTGTAAAAAGTTTTAGGGGTCAGTAGGTAGCATAGTGGTTAAGGTGCTAGACTACCACATGGTTGACTGCAGTTCAAGTCCTGGACCTGGGTGGCCTGAAAATCATGCTGAGCAAGAGTTCATGAGTGTCCAAAATCCTGGGAAGAGAATGGAGAAGGGATTGAGGCATGGTCATTCCCCCTGGAGGAGGAGGATGATTTCTCACGATCTCTCTAGCTTTCTCTGTCTGTGGTGAGTGCACACACTTCATAGCAAAAAAAGTTAAAAAAAAAAAGACTGTAGAAGCTGTATTAGAATTATTCTTATCAATCCAATACAACTCCTTATATCTAAACATAAATACTATTTTCTACTTACAAATAATTCTTCTCCAGAAAAACAGTTTACTCAATATTATCTCTGAGGTCACAGCTAATAGAATTGAGAATCTAATTTTTTAGTTGCTATAATAAGGTAGTTGCTAACATGTATTTAAGATTAGTAAGTGCCAACTACTCTCCTACACTTTTTACATGTGCTTATTCATCTAATTTTACAGTACAGTCAACATCCCTTTGCTAAGATGATAACTCTCGATGTCAAAGAGCTTCATATTCTTTGAGGCCACACACTAGGAGGGGCAGATGAGAAAACCGAGCTCCATCACAGCTACTCTCAAACACATACGTGGTCTTCTGTATAACGTAACCCCTGAGCAAATGAAAAATAAGATTATTTCTGTCAGAAGATGTTAACTGCCAACCTAAGTAATGAGTTGGCTTTCATTTATTAAAGTCATTTTATCACTCAGTTTATTGTAATCATGAAGAAATTTAAAAGTGAGATTGTCTAATTTATGCTAATTTGGACAGTCCTAATGAACAAAATAGTCATACATTGTATAACATTGCAGTCCATGACAAACTGCATCTACAACAGAGTCCCATAAGATGATGGTAGACTACGTCATCGAGCAGGTGTGTAGTAAGCTACACCATGCAGATTTATGCAAGTCTATCCTTTGCTATTTCACTCAATTACAAGATCACCTAACCACGTGTTTTTTGGGACGTATTCTAGTTGTTAAGCAACACATGACAGCATTTCAGTGTGGTGAAATTTAATGTGTTGAGTTCTTCAAAATTTATTCTGGAAAGACAAATATATAATCCACATTATACTGATATAAATTACATTAACGAGTTAACACCATGACAATGTATTTTTCAATGGCCTAAAAAATTACTGTAGTTAGTATCTATCAAAGCAACAAAATCCTTTAACACATTTTCATCCTGCTGGGGGTTCAGTAGCACCAGCAGCAGCTCTGGACTCTCTCCAGAGCTTCAGGGTTCAATATTGTACTTCTCCAACTGCCAGGATAATCTTAGATCTTACATATAAGCCCAGAACTATTGTAGCCACACTGCTCTTCCCAAAAGATAATCATGAAGTGTTCTGTATTGCATCAGAAGAGAGAGGTTGAGCTTCAGATGTGCTTATACTCAAGGCAGAGCAATAAATCCAGGTCAAGGGAAGGGATTGCAGGAAGGAGTGCCCTCATTGTCGCAGGGTATGGTCTCGTGGGTGGGAGACAGACTTGGGCCATCAAGGGTCACGTGGGCTCTTCCAAGAGTAGCCCTGGAAGCTGGAAAGAGCCTTTCTTTGACTGAATGTTCCTTTAATTTACCCCACAAACTTGAATTTGATTAAGATACTTAACTTCTTTTGGCACAACTAAAATGAGACAGTTGAATTTATAAACTTGAAGGCCACGTTAAATCCATGTGAAGATTTTATAAAAATCTTATGCTGTGTTTCTGCTTTGCTCATCAATGTAGACTTGTAAGTCCTACTTGTCATTGTTAATTTTTTTCAAGTAATCTTATTTATTTATTTATTTATTTATTTATTTTACTTGCTTACACTTAATCACTGTACATCTTTTTTTTTATATATATATACACCACAGATTAGTTTATTTTTAACACCCATCATGCCATGAATTCATAGAGAATAGGTTCCAGTAGCTCAGGTTCCTTTCCATTGGTTCTCACAAAGTGTGCTTCTCTGGGGGGAGCAGGCTGGCATTTTAGTTGATCTCAGGTACCTTTTTCTTTGGCTTCTTTATCTGGTCATTTTCCTTCACACATTTTAGGAAGTGATCTCTACTCTTAGAATGCTTAATATGCTCAATAGGCACATTAATTTTGTTGGCAAGAATCTTGTCCTTAACTTGTTTGTTCACAACAATGCCAACAGCATGCTGGGTAACATTGTAGACTCTTCCAGTCTTGCCATGGTGACACTTGTGGGACATTCCTTTTTGAACAGTACCCATTCCCTTAATGTCTACAATATCACCTTTCTTGTAGATTCGCATGTATGTTGTCAAAAGAACAACTCCATGTTTTCTAAAAGGCCTAGAGAACATATATCGGGTGCCTCTCGTCTTTCCCTTTGTGTTTGTCGTTTTGGTTAATTACTGGAAGATGGCAGTTCTGGCCAAAAGGAAATCAATCACTCTACATCTTTACAGCATACAAAATTGTTTTCCCAAGTGTGAATATAGTGCATATTAGTCAAATTATAGATATTATCCTGTACATTACCATCAACAAATAACTTAATTTTTGTTTCTGTTGAAAGTTTTTACCCCCATCCCCTCTCTCCTTCCCCCATTATCCACCTTCTCCTAAACTGTCTACAGTATCTTCAGTTGCCCTCCATACTAGTCTACCTTCCAGCCTTTCAGTTTCTGCCATAGAGTGCAGACATTTGGTATATATTAAGTGGGGACATACAATGCCTCTCTTTTAGGTAATCTTTTTATATAGAGAAGTGTGACATGTTATTAAAAAAATAAGCTTTATGCATCCATATTGTGATATTTGCATCTTTTAGGGTATTTTTACTGTGCATAGAAGTTGTCTGCATTTTCCCTATGGAAAGATGTAGTTAAAATGCACATAGTATTTTAAATTCTCAACTCAACACTTTAGCAAGGAAGCACTTTTACGTAGGCAACACAAAGTGTCACAATAATTCATTTGACCATTTTTAGGATGATAGACATTTAAACTCTATCCTACTTTCCATTATTAAAGGAAGGGCTAAAATGAATAAATATGTATTTCTGAATGATGTATTATACATCTGTTGTTAAAATATGATAATTTATTATTTTGATTGATATAGCCATATTTTTTCATCTACTCCTACTCTGACCATCTTTCTACACATACAGCCATGGAGGCCTTCTCCCCACTCACTTGCCAGGACTTCTCATTATCAATTGGTGTTTCACGAATGAATTGGGAAAAAATAACATTATTTTACTTACATATTTTTTGATCAATGTGAGTTTGGGAATCTTTTCTTATATTTATTTTTTATGTTTGTCCTTCCTGTAAATTGTCTATTTATATTTATTGCCTATTTTAGTCAGGGCCAAGATCCTTTGCCTATTGATTGTGAGATGTCCTATTCTTGCATTATTTTCCTATAAGAGCAGGATGAACAAACTCTTAAAGTGGACCCAGGACCTTCTACCTGCCATTGTTTATGCCCTAGTGTTGTTCCTCTCCCCTTGGGTGAGAGCAGAACCTGGGACTTATTCTTAACCAGTAGAAGAGGATAAAAATGACGGGTTGCCTGTGGTTTTGTGTATAGGACTATGTGATTACAAAAAGGACTATAACACCCAACTTGCCAAGGAGTCTCTCTCTCTGTATTTCTCTCCTTTCTCTTTTCCTGGCCTTGAACTAGGTTGAAAAGTACCTCATGGCAAGGAATCATATATGGCCTCTAGGAACTGAGGGTGAACTCTGCAAGAGTCAACAAAAACTTAAGCCTTCAGCCCTACAGCTACAAGAAACTGACCTCTGTCAACAGCCTGAGTAATATCAGGAGTCGATTCTGCCCAGTAGAACCTCTGATGACACTCAAGTCCCCGCCAAGACTTGAGACCTAAAAGCAGAAAGCGAGATAAACCCGAATTGCTCACAGACCCCTGGACCACAGCAACTGTACGATAATATGTGTGTGTTGTTTTAAGCTGTTACATTTGCAGTAATAATGTCACACGGCAATAGTTTGCTAATACAAATAGTATTATGGTGGACGACTGTTACTTCAATCTGTCCTTCTCTGTATCTCTGGTTTCCAGCTCTCTAGTTGTTCCTGGTGGCATCTGGTCCTGCAGAGAGGATAAACATGGGGAACTGAGGACAACATAAAATTATCTTGCTACAAATGCCTTTGGCTTTCTGTCAATCACTCCTTATTTGGGGACAAAGAATAAGCATTGTCATTGAAGGGCAGAAAAAATGATTCAAATCTCTTATTCTGATTTTAAGGCTGCAATAAATACATCAAATCTCTAACTTACATACTTTTTTTTCCTTCTCATAGGTCCTATTCTTAAAATAGTAAAGCTAAGAGAATTCACTTCACAGAAGAAATAATAGTTACTTGACCTCTCATATAACTCTTTATAGTATTTTTATACTGTATTTTGATATTGACTATTTTTATACTTTTCTTTTAGCCTCTTATTGTTCGTCCATCACAAAAGCCAAAAGAAAAACACTTTTGCTAGGATATATAAATCTTACCCCAAAGTTTTGGTATACCTCTTATACTTTTAGGTCAAGAAACACCTCATCTTTCCAATACCCTGCATTTCTCTCATTGCTACTAAAGAACACTGCAAAGGTAATTTTGTAATTGCAGTTATAAAAGAAAGAGACCGATTAGTTCTTCTTTGTTCCATAATCCTCTTATGTAATTCTTTTAAATTAAAAAGCTGAGTGATAAAATAGTCATGAAGATCAAAATGACAATTGAAGGTTGACGTATCTTCTGAACAAGTCCTAATAACATTAAATTATTGTTGCTAGAAGAAAAAAATGCAAACACCTTGGATATCTTACTCTGTATACAAGGAGAAACTGTCATGGAAAAGAAACGAGAGCATGACAAAATAAGAACTTGGATATAAAATTTCAAAGCTAATTGTCGTGGCAAGTTCTAGCCTCAGAATGTGAGTGAGTTAAGTCATACTTGGTGACTTGAAGAGGTCGTTAATGACATTTCTTGTAGGTCCTCTGTCTTCTATAAGCACTTTTATAAAATATTTACAACATAAATATTTACAACATTAAATTGGCTCGCTTAAAAAATGGACAGGATCAAGAACATTAAATAAATGGAGAACGTCTATTTATTTAACAAGGAAATAGTGACTATGTAAGAAAACACATGACCGTTTGATAATCCCAAGAATGTTTCTTTTTAAAGAATTAATTGTTTATTTAATTCCACTTGTTATTATTATTATTTTTTCATTTGACCAGAGAGACAGAGAGAAAGGGAAAGTGAGAAAGCAAGCTGCCAGGTCAGGAACTCAAACCACAGCCAGCCATGTGGGAATCCAGCACCTTAGCCACCATGCCATTTGCCAGCCCTAGAAGAGGATTTTTAATACTCTAGGACTAGATTTATGAAATAAGAATGATGTAAACAAACACCAAGTCAGCAAATGAGAATGACCTTTTTTTTTTTTTAAGACACTAAGTTTAAAAAAAAATTAAAAAGGTTGCTTTTGTTTGCTGACTTGGTCATTTTTAAGACACTAAACTTGCTTTCCTTGCCATCTTTTTGTCCCACCATCTTGGCGTGTATGGATATCCTGGTTGATTCTCTCAAGAGCACCAACAATGCCAAAAGCAGAGGCAAATGCCAGATTCTTACTAGGCCATGCTCCAAAGTTATTTTCTGCTCTCTGACTGTGATGATGAAGCATGGTTACATTGGTGAATTTGATATCATTGATGACCACAGAGCTGGAAATACTGTTGTGAACCTCACTGGCAGGTTAAATAAATGTGGAGTGATCAGCCCCAGATTTGATGTGCAACTCAAAGATCTAGAGAAATGGCAGAATCATCTGCTCCCATCCCATCGGTTTGGTTTCATTGTACTGACAACCTCATCTGGCATCACAGATCATGAAGAAGCAAGACATAAGCATACAGGAGGGAAAAGTCCACAGATTCTTTTTCTAGGAATGTAATAATACACATACACACAAATAAAATGCCTCACTGGACAAAGGCAAAAAAAAAAAAAAAAAAGACATGATGCTTATGGGTTTCCTAAAGTATGACTAATGATTATTAAACAACGTAAGTGACAAATTTAGATGAAAGAAAAATTGAGTGACTAATTTATGGGAGTGATAACTACAAGTGGACTCAAAGTTGGATGGGCTTGGGAATAAACAGAAACCAAGGTGAAGTCTACAATCACCAAAGAAGAATGAAACAATTCTTCAATGGGAGAAAGCTTAAGGTACAATTAAGGCGTACTTGCACTAGTTTGATTGAAGTGAAAATTACTAGCAGGAAAAATGAGGAAATAGCTGGAAAACAGACTGAAAACAGATTATGGAGGACTTCGAAAATCAGTTTGGAAAAAGTCCACTGAATTCTGCAGAGAAAGCATATACAGTACTTAAGAAGCCAATACACATTGCCAGTAAACCACAAAGTGCTTTTCTTTCCACACCCAGTGGACTCTTAGTATTATATCCTGGCTTCATCACAAGATCCTATAGAACAATAAGGGCAATGATGATGAACATGGAGATAAAAAAGTTAAAATTTTAAAAGGGCGAAAATTCTGGAATCTAAGAAATAGATTACCCCGAAGAAGAGTTTATCCCATTAACTGTATGAGAAAAGAAGAAAATCTTGAATAAGTTGTATATGGGCACATTTGAGAAAATAGTCCCACACCAGTATTTTGTTGGCTTTCACCTCTGATCTTTTAGCTTTAAGGAGCTATAGATAAATTCCTGAGGGGGAAGATTACCCTGGTATCTACTGAGCATCAATGATTATAGATTTATTTAAATGCTTGACACTAACTAGACTTAACTATACTACCATAATAAATAAATAAATAAATAGTCTGGTTCTCCCCAGTATCTACTTTCTCATTCTACCGATTTTATTCTCACTCCCTTTCTCTTCCATTATTGGAGACTCTATCAGCTTTCTACCTGTAACAGAAACTCTAATATTTTCAAGGCATTTGATATCTCTATCATATGGGCAAATATTTGAGTAAAAATGATTATATCCAATTATTTTAGTTTTCTTCTGCATAAATGTTCCTCAAAGGCCATCAGATTCGACTTCTTGATTAAAAAGGTAGTATAGGTGAACAGAGAGGCTCATGTCTTCTAGTTAGAGCTCAGTGATTCTAGTTGGTACTTGCCATTAATCTCTAAGTGAGCAAAATGATTACCATAATCTTATTTAAGAGTCTAGATTTTCCAAATTTCTACACATCTTCATCATAAAGGATCATAACAGCCAAAAAAATTTAACTACATGATGGTATTACATCTTGGAGGTTGTTACTTCTGCCCAGATGCTTGAACATATGAATCAATAAAAATAATACCACCTAACCATAATAAGATGACTTTTCTCTTTTTTAAAAAATGTTTTTATTCCTTTCTTAAGTGAAACAGAGATAGAAAAACAGCACGCCCAACAAGGTCCTGACACCGTGATCCAGCCCCCCACCCCCACCCCAGCCTTCAGCCAACCCCACATCATGGGCAAGTGCATGTCTGCTGTACTCCGAAAATCTCTGGACTTGAACCAGAAACCTTCTCATGTGGGATTGCTTCACAGATCATGGTACTTCACCACTGCACCATTGTGTCTGACCCTTCAATGAACTCTTTCTTTCTTTCTTCCTTTTTTTTTTTGGGGGGGGGGAGAGGTTTTTGCTATAGGGTGCGTGCACTCAACAGAAAGACAGAGAGAGACAGAGAGACAGAAAGTGAGAAATCACCTCCCCAAGGGGAATGGCCACTCTGCAATCCCTTCTCCTTCTCCTCTCAGGATCTTGGACACGCACGCACATGTGCACATTGTGAGTTTAAACCTCCAGGTCCAGGACACAAACCACGGTCGACTACATGGGAGTCCAGCGATGTAGCCATTATGCCTGCTGGTCTCAGGTTAAGATTTCAATATCTGCATTCAATATCTTTCTCTTTTTTAACTTTTTTTTTTCCTTTCTGTAGGACATGCGTACTTACCAGAGAGAAAGAAAAAGAGAAAATTAGAAAAGCACATCCCAGGGGATAGCCATACTGCAATCCCTTCTTCTCCTTTCTCTTCTTGGGATTTTAGTCATGCACGCACATGCACCCAGTGTATTTTTCAAGCTGCTAAGTCTGAGACTTGAACCATGTAGTTGATCATATGAGATCTAGCCATCATAAACATCAAGCCACTGTTTGGCCTCAACTTTTTCTCCACATTATCAATATTTTTTTTAAGTATGAAGAATCAGCTTGCCTATAAAAAAAATGAATAATCCAAGAAAAGAAAATGGACAAATGAACTGAACAGACAACTCTCCAAGGAAGACTTACACATGGCCAAAAGGCATATAAAAAAATGTTCAGTCTCTTCTCATTAGGGATATGCAAATTAAATCCACAATGAGATACAATTTAATCTCAGAATGGTTAGGATCAAAATAATAAACAAGTGTTGATGATGTAGTGAAAAGGGAAGTCTCTTACACTATTGGTGGGAATGTAAATTATTCAAACCTCTATGGAAAATAATATGGAAGTTTCTCAAAAACTTACAAATAGAACTTCCATGTGACCCAATAATCCCACTTCTTGGTATTTAACTCAAAGAAAGGAAAATACTCAATCAGAAAGATATTTGCACATCCATGTTTTCCCCAGCATCATTACATGCTAAAACATGGAAGCATCCTAAGCGTCCAAAAACTGATGATTGGATTATAAAACTGTGACATACATATACTATGGAATATCACAAAGCTATAGGAAAAAATGAGATCTTATCATTTGACTCAAATGGATGAATATAGAATACTTAATGTTAAGCTAAGTGAGCCAGACTTTGAAATATACACATTGTATATCCCCACCCAACTTGTACTAAGTGCTGTGGCAGAGGTTGAGAGACTTGAACATGCGATGGTAGAGAGGATGGGTGTAAATACTAGAGATTGTTAGAGTGGATGCATAGTGGGTGGTGGGTATGAGGTACAAGGGTAGGAAAACTTTAACAGATAGAAAATGTAAAGTTCACTGTTGAAACAAAAAAGTATTAAGAATAATATTTTTAAATGTAGGCTGATTGTATATAAAATGAAACGTGTATGTCAAGCAAGTAACTGCCACATAATATATAGCTGACATGTAAGACAAAAGAAAAGCCTAAAAATGGAATTTATCTGGAGTTACTCTCAACAATTATATTTTGTAAAAGATAAAGAAAAAATAATGATGCCGAATAAGAAAAGCAGGATTGATGCTGGAGAAGTTTGTATTCCTAAAGGGAAGTATTATTCAATTCAGTCAAAAAATATTTCTTTTTTAAATGTGACCCTTCTTATATTGGTTGGTATGGTCCCTCTTCTTTGTATGAGCTGCCAGTCATACCCTGCAAATCTTAACAATCCACAGCTGCATTATACATCAAAGTCACTATTTTCCTAACCAAAAAAAAAAAGACAATTTGAATCACAATGACAAAAAATGTTGATAGCCTTTGAACATACTTTTTGTCCATTCTTCGAAAGAAATGTGAATAGTTTTATCTTCAGGAGAACCCATCATTTTCTTTTCCTTTTTAATTTTTTTAAATTTGTTTACTTTTTTTATTTTAATTTTTTATATACATTCAACCATATTATTTAGCTTACAAAGTGAACATTTCAATATGTGAACATTTCTCCACAGTCCAGTTGATCAGAATATCTTCCACCAAGAACACCACACCTCCCCATTCCGTCAATGCTCTGTCTCCATATCCCTCCTCCAAATGTCCTTCCTTAGGTCCCTCTTCTCCCCACTTAATATATACCGAGAACCCATCATTTTCATAAGATAGAGCTTTGTTTTATTTTCTCTAACTCCAAAGATTATCTATTTACATGAAAGTAAAAGGTTTGTTTTGTTCACAGTCAGCGTAGTGATGGGAAAAGGAAGTGAAAATTTACACAGAAACCCACTGAGCAAGGTTTTAAGAACTGATTATGTGACTGACTATCAAGAATGAATAATTTTATAGAAAAGGAGAATAGTCAGAGTCCTCCACAAACTTCGTGTGAATATCAACTTCATGTAGAAAATTACTCACTTGTAAAAGATCAATAAAGACACTTTCTATTAAAAATAAGAAGAGAGACAAATTTCTCTGAATAAAGGCATAGGGATTTTCTAGACAACTGGAAAACAACTTCTTAAAATTCACAATTAATTTCAAAGACTTAATTCATTAGCGATCGCTCTTCAAATAATTCAAATTTTAATTTAACATTTAAGCCTTTCTTACATAGCACTAATCATATCAGAGTATACTAAATAGTCAAAGTAAAAAAAATATATACTGATTCACTCCATCAGTATTTTTATACAAAAGAATATAATTATCCCTTGAAGTCTTTCCATAACGTAAACAATATGGACAAGGAGCTCAGCTTTGGCATAAAACCATTTTTAGAAAAGATTAAACAGCATAGAAAGATGAATACAAATAATGGAGACATGACTGATAAAGAAGAAATCTTCTGAAATGATTGTGCAACCTCATAATATAGTATATTCATCATGAAATCTGTGTGGGCTAATTAACCTATAAAGGATAGTGAATAGATTATTAGATTTGGATGCCTTTTATTAAAATGCAGGTAGAATCAGATAATTGAGAAATAGAACTTATCTAATAGTGTACATTATATGAAATAGACATAGTTTACCCATATTATATAGATACATTGTACCGCACTCTATTCATTATCTCAGGCTGGCAACTCCTATTTTACCACACTAACTAATACCAAGCACAGTGTTCATCTAAGTGAGATTATCTGTATCCCTTGTATTAGAATTTCCTGGGGGTATGAATGAGACAGAAGGGTGCTAAAGAAAACTGTAGACTTCTGCCACTATCCAAAATCCACTTGTTGAGAATCAGTGCAGGGATTGCCTTCAAAAGCTGCTCCAATTCCACTGGGAATCGTATGGTTTATAATCACCTAAATATTAAGACAAAAAGTTGTATGTATCTCTGTAAGCTCTATATGTCACACTAGTTTTTCTAGAATGTTATTGAGGTTAAAGGTCTCCAATCTACATAAAGGAAAAAAAAAGAAGGAAAAGAAAGAAAAGAGAACAACAACAACAACAAAAAACTACACTTTGAATTGAACCAATAGTCTACATAATTTAAATCTTAGGTTGCAATAATATTCTAAAAGCTAAAAAAATAAAAATAAAAAGGTAAATGGCACCAACAAACTCACTCTGTCATATGCTTTTTTTCTTGAAAGAGGATATGTGTGAACATATAAGAGTGAAAGAGAAAGAGGAAAGAGAGAATGAGAGAGGGTAGAAAAGGAGTATCCTCCACAGAGTCTGGTCATGCCATAATCCCCTCCCCGTTCCTCTCATCCTCCAGCCTGTCTGATCAGGCCTTGTACATGTGCTTGGCGTGTTTCCAGCTAACCAGGCCAGGGATTTGAAGCAAGTTCTGTGGGATCCAACTTCTTCTGAGCAGCACATTATTGCTCAGTCACGTCAGTCCTTCTTCACGTTTATAATGCTCTTTGTCTCATAACAGTAACGACAGTCAAGGCAAAATTGCATTAAAATTTTGACCATTAAGATGGAAGTATCCCTTTTGGTCTACACACACTTGGGTAAAATGGCAATACTAAAATATTTTTCCCTTTGATAACTTTTCCTGTTGCTACAATCAGTACAACATAAAGCAGAAATATTCCAACCAATAAATTACGAAGTATAGTAGTAACATCAAAGATACAGTAGTGGGTTTAGTAAATGGTGTGGTGGTTAAGGTGTTGGATTCCCACATGGTCAACTGCAGTTTGAGTCCTGGACCTGGTGGCTTAAAAATCACACCAGGCAGGAACCAGCAGTTATCGTAATGGCTATGTCGCTGGACTCCCACGAAGTCGACCGTGGTTCGTGTCCCGGACCCAGTGACTTGAAACTCATGCCAGACGCGTGTGCGTGCATGCCCAAGATCCCGAGAGGAGAATGGAGGAGAAGGGATTGCGGTGTGACCATCCTCCCTGGGGGATGATTTCTCGCTTTCTGTCTCTGTGACTCTCTCTGTCTGTCTGGAGAGTGCACGCGCCCTATAGCAAAAAAACCTCTCCAAAAAAAAAAAAAAAAATCACACCAGGCACGTGTGTGTGTGTGCATGACCAAAATCCCAGGAGGAGAACTGAGGAGAAGGGATTGCAGTTGGGTCATCCCTCTGGGGCATGATTTCTCACTTTCTCTCTCACTGTCTCTCTCTCTCTCTCTCTCTGTCTCTCTCCAGGTGCCCTGTGGCAAAAACAAACAAATAAACAAAAAGAAAGATACAGTAGTTATTTTTAATGTGTGCCTTTGCCTGCATGTTTGTTTTGTGGTTGTTTTGTCAGTCGCCACATGTTTTACACGAGATGAACGTTCCCACTGTAGGTCAAAGTAACGCAGGCTCTAACAGAAGTTAATTAGCTGAATTATTCTTATTCCATATTCACAATAGGTTTTGTTAAGTGATACATGGTGCCTAGTGGATGAGGAAATCTCTCATCCAACTAGAACAAAGATGTTTGGGAATAAAGAAAGATCAGGCAACTTCCTAAAGCACTGATAGCATTTTCGTCTCCCAGAAATTACTGGTTGATACAAATGGTTTAAAGAAAATTGCAGCTCAAGTCGAAAAAGAGAGTATTTCACACTGTCTGCAACCAAAGAGGTTGATATGCTGGCAGGAAAAAACAAGGTGTGCATTATTTCCATGAAGCTTCTATAATTGGTCAGTTTTAACTAGCTCAATTACATAATTTCCTTCTATTCTTTACATATAAAGGGAATTTTAATTCTGTTACTTATCAGCCTCATACTAGGAAGAAAATTCCACCCTAAATACAGACATGATTAATGAAAGGTCATTTAAAGTCATCTTAAAGGCATTGTGGAAAAGACTTTTTCCTTGCACATACTTATAAATAACTTAACTATGATTACTTGATTTTTTAAAAAACTGCCAGATGGTGTGTGCCAGAAAGAGACAGAGAAACAGAGAGACAGAGAGAGAAAGGGAGAAGGAGGTGAAAGCACCTCCTCATGGGACATGATGGTGGTCCACTGTCTTTTCCTCCATCTCTCCATCTTGTTGGGATGGGTTTTTCCAACCACTGGGGCTAGGATTCAAACCTTGATTGGCCATATGAGATCTTCTTAAACACTAGGCCACAGGTTCAGCCTAATTACTTGATATTCATACTGATAAGTAGTCTCCAAATGGACATCCAGTGACCTAAATACAAGGGGCACTCCATAGATGGCAAGACCCAAGGGCTGATTTCTTTGAGGATTAATTCCCTTCGGCCCACAGTTGAAATATCTATTTCTTTGCCTAACATTGCTCATCCCAGACAGTCCTGCTGTTACAGTAAGCCAGTGCCTCTGGTCACTATGGTGGCTGGACCACATTGACTCTATGGTCACCACTGCTAGTCTCACAAGCCAAGTTCCCATTCCCTGGCATAAAAGCCTTTAAGCATGGCCATGCAACCCAAAGACCCAATGCTGTAGACCACACTATCTATAATCTTCAGATGTTTTCCTCCAATTATTTTTTTGTGAAGCAAATAAAAGACACACCTTCATCATCTACAATGTGCAAGGACTACCCATGTAACTTCTTAATTACCTTATAGAGGGAAATGTAGTCAGCCAGAAGAAATATAAAATGCCAAAGGGGAAGTGTAGCTTAAACTGCATGTATGCAAATGGTAAGGGTTTATTTTCACTATGAGCTCAGCAGAAAAACTACCAGAGGCACATTTAGAATTCAGTAGAGCATAGAGTATTTAATATGCCATTTGCATTTTGACAGCTTAGAAATGTCTACACTGGATTTGCTGTATCGTCTGCGGTGAGCACTAACCGGCCACTGAGCCTTTGTTTATCTATTTCTTAAAGGAAGCAGAACCATTTTCTTGACATTTTCAAAGCTGTGTTGGTATTTGTCTGAGACAATAAACTGGAGACTAAGGAAGCATTGCCCCCAGGAGAAGCTGTTTTTGCCTGTAGGAACTTTGAAGCACCATGGTTGTGGCAGTCTTCTTATCAAGCATGATTGGCTAGCTGAACACCAATATAAAAATAGCCATTCCTTCTGCTCACCAGGCCTCTGGTTTGAGACCTGGGGGAATTCCTCCATCCCTCTACTCTCTGTTATTCACTTGTCTGGATTATTTGATGAGACCTTATTGTCCTACCATACAAGTTTGCAAAACCTATCACTTCAGAAGAAAGACTGGCCTTTGCTTACCTTTGGAGTACAGTCACAAACTACTAACTAAACAAGGGCCCCAGAAGCCCAGGGAAGCTTTTGCCTGAACAGGTCTGAATTGAAATTAAAAAGAAAAAATAAAAAAATCCCCTTGACAGTTTTTTTTTTTTTTTTTTGACACCATTTCCTAGGCAAATCACAAATTTTATCATCATTTTCAATGGTGTACTTTTTTACTGTATGATGGATTAGAGTTTTCTGGGAAACCCTCTTACACACACAGGAGTTTCCTGGTGTTACCCCGACAGAATATATATGTGGTGTGGCCCTGTCATAAGGGAGTGTGATGGCAAATTAAAGGTCTTAGCATCCTTCTTGGTGACATGAATCTTTAAAAAGGTAACACATCTGGACGCACGCAGATTTGAAGGACTTCGTTCCCTCTTTCACTCTGATGAATTGGATGAGTTTTGTGGAAATTTGACCACGCATGCTTAAATCTGTGTGAGACTGTCGGGGATGCTAGAATTACTTATTTTGAGGAGCAACACCTTTCTCTCTAAGGCTTTCTGAAGGAAACCACTATGGGCCAGTATTAGTATGCTGCCCTGTAAGGCGCTTTCTTGGTAAGTAATGCCTCTGAGTACCTGCATCCTCGCTGGTACTCATACACAAGAAATAACTGAGAAGCAAACTTTGCCCAACAGTCAGTAGATAGCCGTGGATTAAGCGCGCAGATCTGAGCAAGCATTCATGGAACTATTCCACCTATTTACCAGATAAAAAATGCTTAAAGCCTTTCTCCTTTTCTCGTGGCCCCTGAAATGTATAATACTTTTAGAGAGATAGGAACAATTGGGACTCAACAAAGTCATTACTAATCAAAAAGAAAAACAATCAACAGCGATTTTTGATACCCTGCACGTTCCTTGAGGAGTATCACACAGAGGAACTGATAGGGGTACCAATGGTAACAGCTTCCATTGACCTCAACGGCGGCC
>NW_006159832.1:1447749-1450301 GCF_000334495.1 Tupaia belangeri chinensis | reverse complement strand
GGCGCAGCTGCCGGTGGCGGTGGCCCGGTGCCCTCAGGCCGGAGCGCTCCTGCTCGGGAAAGCCCTACTGCGCACAGGCGCCTTCTGGGCGCCAGAGGAGCCAGGCAGGGGCCGAGCCCTGGAGCCAAATGCCGATGCCCAGGGGCATCATCCCATCCCGACCTTGGCCACCCGGGTTTTGCTTGGCAAGTGTATCCCGACCCCGCCCCAGTTGCCTGAGCGCTCCAAGGGCGACTCCAGCGCTAGCATCACCAGCCTCTTGCCTGCAGCCCCCTCCCACGTGGCCACACGCGCTTGCTCTTGACCGGGTACGCATGGAGGAGATATGTCCCCCTGGCTTCGCTGAGGTTATTTAAGAACCGGCAAGAAGCCACCACCGCGTGGGCCAGACAATAGCGCAGTTAGCGCGGCAGGCGAGCGGTCCCGGTTTGCGAGCACACACACGTGTGGGGACGCACGCGCACGCACACACACACACACACACACACACACACACACACACACACCACTCCAGCACAAGGAGTGCAAGGGGAATGGGACCCTGGGCGCCACTTCTTCGTTTCTACAGCGCGGATCTGGGCCCTAAGCGGGCAGGAAGATCTTCTCCATTTGGCACCCTCTCCATGTCTGGGGGCGCCCCACTTTGTCCTAACGCTTCAGGATCGGTCAGACCAGCCCCCGCCCGCAACCTGGCGCTCCGCACCACCCCTCCCGCCTCCGCTTCAGCCTAGCTCAGCAGCCCACCCGCGTGGGGGCGGAATCCGCCCGGCACACACGTGTGCGGATTATTAAGCAGTCGATCCAGGGCCGCCGCTGTCTCCACGCAGCAACCTCTGCTAATTGCGGGGGAAGGGAGCTCGGAGCGCGTGGAACTCAGGGGAACCGAATGTGCGCTCAGAGAACGAACTGCCTGTCTGGAAAAGAAGCAACCCAGGGCCCAAAAGGGCTTTGAGTGCAGGGGAAAGGGCTGGAAGTTTTGCAGAGTTGCGTAGCAGGTGTTTCCTCTCCCAGCAGGAGCTTGGATAGGCAAAGCCGGGTTCTGTTTCCTGCCCCAGCCTGCTACTCCTGCGACGCACGCCAGAGCACACCTCTTTGGGCACAATTCTCTTTGCCCTGGACTTTTCCTGCTTGGCCTCTCAATGCCCAGTTAGTCCAGTGCGACTAGAGGCTGCTGCCAGACTGCCCTGCTCTGCCGACTGTGTCACCGCAGCCAGAGCTGTCGGCGGCGGCCAAAGCTGGGCTTGTAGACCGAGCCGGTGAAGCGGGCACGGGTTTGTGTCTGCAAAAGCTCCTCAATCCTGAGCGAACCAGAGCCGGAACAACTAAACTCCACCATTTGCGCTCCCTGGGATCTTGGGGCGCATTCCCGCAGACACCCCTTTGTGCGAGTGGATGCTGGTGCCCAGCGGTCAGCTCTTACCGAGCCCTGGACGCCCAGGGAGATGAGCTACCGGAAGGGGAAGCCCACCCAACCTTTCTCTCCATCTCTCTCCAGGCAGACCTGGAGTTTCTTAATGGACCTGATAGAGACCTCCTTCGCCTTGTCCATCACCCTTGAATCTCGACCACTGGAGGAATAGAACAGGAGTAAAAAGAACGTGGAAGAATCTGGAGGGGGGAAGGGGAACTGTGTATGGAGAAAGAGCAAATAACTATTTTAAAATCACAAGATTTAACTCTATCCTTTAAAAAAAAAAAAGGTTAAAAAATGTATCTACATAACAATATTCCCAGGAGTCTGACTATGGGAACTGATTGATAAGAGACCCATCCAAAGAGGCTGAAAATGAGAAATGGGGACAGGTACTTTCCAATGTGAAAATCAATCAATATCCCCCAGCCCCAAGAGGGAGCTTGTTTTCTTTTCCAGAATACACAAGTGCAGGAGCTACTGCCAGCCCTGAGCTCGCAGCCTGTAGGCTAGTTAGGGGGGAAACATTCCCTAACTCATTTCAAGGAGAAAACCAAGTTCACAGAACCCCAAGACGCAGAAGCCACACAGAGGGACTCCTTCCCCTGCCCAGGGGTAAGAAGGCGCACCCACCCCACGCTCATAGTGAATATGTTCGACCTGGAATCCGGTCCAGAACTCCCCGTTTGCTTCGTGCACCTTGCCAGCTCCTTACAACTTCCAAGGAGCAGAGTCGTGGGGGGTGGAGCGGGGGCGACACTATAGCTATTCATTGCTTGGGGAGTACGGTGGGGGGGGGCGTCAGAGGAATGGGGTGTAAGGATGCGGGGAGGGCGGCGGGCAGGGAGTTTTGCCTGTTGGTACCCCCAAATCCAGTAGACAGCGGGAACTTGCCAGGCAGGCTTCGCCCTGGCCACTTTGCCAGGTGCGCCAGGTCCGGGCACAAAGTCCCAGGAACTACCCCAGTCACCCGACCCCTTCGTGCCCACATCTCCACGGAAGGCAAAACCGCCCCGCAGCGCAGTTTCAACCCAACTCGCGTTCAGCTCTTTTCTCCCTGACAACCCACACCGCCGAGAAAAGAGACATCTCCTTTTAGTCCAAGTGAGGGGGAAGGAAAGGCGGGGGTGGGGCGGGGGCC
>NW_006159832.1:1447302-1447712 GCF_000334495.1 Tupaia belangeri chinensis | reverse complement strand
CAGGGTCCGGTGATGGAGACCCCCCCGGCCGAAGCCAGCTACTCGGGTACCCTGCCGTCCCCGGAACAGACACTTGCGTTCCCAAGCGGGGCCTCGGAAGGTTCGGCAGTCTCCCCAGGTAACGAGCAAGCCTCTCTTACCCTTCGCTGCAGTGAGGAGCCCCGCGCACAGAACCAGCAGCACCACCAGCAGGAACAGCGACTTGAATTTCCTCCACGCAGTCATGTCTGCAGATACTCCACACGCACACGACACGATGGCTCTTCTCAGATGTGCCGGCTCCTCCGAGGAACGGCAGGGCTATGAACAGAGGCAAATAATCACCAGAGGGCAAGGCGAGCCGGAGAGAGACCCCGGTCCCAAGACCGGCCGCGCATCCGACGCCTCCTGCAGGTCTGGGCGACCTGGTC
>NW_006159832.1:1446981-1447202 GCF_000334495.1 Tupaia belangeri chinensis | reverse complement strand
GGAAGGCACCAAGGCGGCGAGGCTGCGGGAGGGGGCGAGGCGGGGAGAGGAGCGCGCGCAGCCAGGAGAGACCTGGAGAGGAGGCAGCTGGAGAGAGAGCCAGCGAGTGGGAGATGCGGGGAGGGGGGCGCGGGGGGAGGAGAGATCCAGTCTAGAGAGAAAAAGGCGGAGAGCGCAGAAGACAGGCTGGCAGCTGCACAAGGAGCCGGCGTCCCGGCTGC
>NW_006159832.1:1405068-1446950 GCF_000334495.1 Tupaia belangeri chinensis | reverse complement strand
CATCCCTACCCACAGAGAGGGGCACGGGGCTGGGCACCGCGCAATCCCAGACAGAGCCGAGCCTCTGGCCCGCCGGCTCCCGCACCGTACTGCGCTCCATTCGGCCTCCAGCGCAGCAGCGCGCAGGCTGGGGAAGGAGACTTGTTGGGCGCTCTGGTGGGGGAAGCCCACGCCGCACGCAGGGGAGAAACAATGCGGGCGGGCCACTCGCGCAAACTAGGGGGCTCCTGGGAGGGCAGAGGCTATCCTCCATCCACTAGTCTCTGCTTCGTTGCTGACCAGAGAGAAGCCCCATGCATAACTTAGAAAAGAAATGCAGGTGGGAACAAAAAGGGCACAAGCTGCACCTCCAGGCCAGTGTGTGTGTCTGTGTGTGTGTCTGCGTGTGTGTGTGTCTGCGTGTATGTGTGTCTGTATACTTTTGCAAATTATCAACTAGTCACAAGGAATTATAAAGGTTTCCCTATATCCTTTGGGTTATCTTAGGGTTATCCACACACAAACTTCAGGTGCAGAGGAAATCGAAAATGAGGACGGGTGTAACTGATATTATGTTCTGGTTATGACAACGGACAGGTTGACACATCTGCGGGTGAAGATTATATTTATATATACATTTTTTCCCCAAGTGGTTAGGGAAGGGATCTTGAAAGAGCAGAGACAGGTTCTCCCTGACTCTGCATAAGGGATGGAGCTCACAGAGGGATCTAGAAAAGCAGAATTTAGGTTGACACAACAAACTGGATCTCACTCTGCTGCTTAAATACAGGAAGTATCTGCACTCCCTAGGGAACGTTGATGGTAAGACATTTTAGGGAAAGTTGCTAAGTTAATAGACAACACATAGGTGGATGCTAGTTTTAATCAAGGGATATTTAAAGGATTTATCATTCTTGAACAGAAAGATTTACATAATTCCTTTAGAAGATTGGAGGGGCCAGAACCTGGAAATTCCACACCTTATGAAGAGAGGATTATACTTCAATCCTGGAAACAGTACAGTATAGCAACTACAGTAAATGCACCACAGAGGACACTTGGCTGGCAATGAATAGGCCACACTGCTTGCAGGGTTTCTTTCCTTGGCTGGCAATGAATAGGCCACACTGCTTGGAGGGTTTCTTTTTTTTTTTTTCCTCAGTCTGTCTTCAAGATCATATAGTCTGACAGTCTCATAATGCTGTATAGCCCTTCTTTAATCTTAGATTTCCCCTATTCCCTGTGGAATGCAATGTCGAATCCAGAAAATGAAGAACTATGAAAATGTCAACACCAAAACAGGATTTCTTGAGTCTCCTCACCACCCGTCAAGAGCAACCAGAGCTAACACCAAAACTCTTCTGTCTCATAGAAATATCGGCTTCTAAATATGAGGGGCTGGATTTGCTTCTCTGAGAGTCGTTGTTTTTAGCTATGACTGGGGCTTCCCGCAGTGCAGGGTCCTATCTCATGCTAGTTATCCTGGAAGAAAGAATTAGAAGACAGACTGGCTCATCAAAGCAAAATTCCCGGTTGAAAGCATGAGTTCTATCCTTTAGGCTGAGCTAGGCATGCAGAGGACAGTGTGGCCCCCTCTGTGATGGTAAGCCAGACCCCAGATGGTATCTGTAAGTCAGCAAGTGAACAAAAATGCCTTTTAAGGCCCATTAAGTGCTCCAATCACTCATTCTGAGCTCCTCATCAGGAAAAATTGATCTCTTTCAGGAGCTAAAGAGCTGACTTCTCCTTGAGAAACGGTGTCTTGTCTTTGCACTGCCATCCCTAATGACTCGTGTCACCAAGAAGGATTTCTGCCATTAAAAAACGTTTCTCAAATCTAGCCATCCTGGGCTAGAATTCATAGATGAGTTTTACTTTATTAGGATCCTGATCAGGAACACTGAGTGACACCTAAGAAAATGAACGCCTTCACAAATAGTTGTGACAGCTGCAAGCCCCAAGTTCCAGGTGGGACTTCCCCTTTAACTGCTCTGCTTAAAACTTTCCATGTCATCTCCTTACTCCAGAACACAAAGAATCTATTTTATTCAAATAGTTGAGAAATAATGACTTCAATACCAGTAACCACCATTTTTTTTTTTCTCTTCTTGATATGGTGGGGTATTTTCTCTGGCTAGATCATACATTAAAGAGTTGGAATGATTCATGCCAAATTGTTTCTTGATCACAAGTACGAGGAGGGTAGGAAGTGGCTGTCAAACAAAATAGGCTGATTTTGTAATATGGTTGTATTTGTGTGGTAATACTGAGATTTCAGCCCTCCCAAGATCACCAGGCTGTTTTAATTTGGAAGGAAAGCATGGGGCACTGCTGCCATCTAGTGTCCAGCTTTTCTTGTTTGGTATTCACAGAGAAACTGGTGGTCCCTAGGTCTTATCTTTCCTGCCTCATCTACGCTTCCTTACTTGTTTTTGGACTCCCCTCCAGAACACTTCTGCACCTTTCCTGTAATCAGCCTATAGATGAAGCCTATTATTAGGCGACTGCAGGTTTTTTTTTTTCCTGTTCTTTGATTTGTAAATGATTGTGAAAGCCTGGTTCTATATCAGAATTCTAATGCCTATTACTTACAGCAGTATTAACCAAATGGGATTAGAGAGACTGGGGGCAGAGGGACTTCATGCCAACAGCTTTGTGACAGCTTCTGTGCACTGGCCTGTGATGCCTGGAACATCACACTTCTGTACTTGGGTTTCGACCCCATTTCTCAGTGGAGGCACACCATGCTCCCCAACCTCAGGACCCTGGCTCAGTGGCACCAGACATACTACTGGTCCTCAGAACCAGCCAGAAAGTTGAACTGTGCAGTGAGGCACTGCCTAATCAGAAAGGACAAAGACATCCTTCCATCAGCAGAGAACAACTAAATGACTCAGTTGCAGGGATGACAGCGTAAAGATCCAAAAACGAGTAGGAAAGTGGATTTTTCAATAATACAATCTGAAAAGGGGCCAGAAAATGTGAATGTGATATTTAAGATAAAATTAGAATTTTTGAAAAATGCACAAATGATTACACTAATTAGCAAGAAATGCTATATATGTGTGAAAATCGTGCCGTGGTGGCTAAATGTGACATCGTTTGGCTTGTTTAATGCCATATATAGGGAGAATTCCTTTCTTTATAGAGGGATCAGTAATAAGAGCCACAAGACGCATGTTCCCCTAAATGCAACACGCGTCTATAATTCTTGGAGAGGTATGGGGAAGCTTGAGGAGCAAAAGCAGAAGTCAAAATAATCACTCATTGTTTGCAAAGGCCTTCTTTACATACCCTCATGGATACCATGGTTGTCTTTATTACCCTACACCCTTCCAATGAAGAGGAAATGATGACTTTGAGAAATCAAATGATTTGTAGGTTACATGTTACTAAGGGCTAGATGATGAATGCCACTCAGGCTTTTTGCTACATTAATCTTTTTTTCTTGATATTTCAATATTAAAGAAGTATAATTTTTTTCTCTTTGAATTAATTTTATAATTTCTTATTTACATAGATGTACAACAATTAAATGCATTAACAATTAAAAAATCCTCTACAGGTTCTTCTAAAGACACTTAGGTTCTTAGATACTCTGGCTTCTGTGCTCCTGGGGTGGTTTTATAAAAACAGAGTCAGACAGCTACAGAACACTCCATCCACTCAATAACAATAGAACTTACATGCTTTTCAAGTGCACATGAGTATTCTTTAGGACAGATCATTTCCTAGGCTATTAAGAAGGAAAAAATAAATAAGAGCCAGTTGGTGGCATAATGGTTAAGGTGGGTGCATCTCACATGGCCAAATGCTGGTTCGAGTTCCAGATGCAGTAGCTTGAGAAACATGCTGGGTGCATGTGCGTATGTGCCCGAAATCTGGAAAGGAGGGAGAAGGGGAAGAGAAGAGATTGCAGTGTGACCATTCTGAATGGCGGGTGTTTTCTCACTTTCCCTTTCTCTCATGCTCTCTATCTCTCTCTAGTGAGTGTAAATGAAAAGGAAAAAAAAAAAGGAATTTATGTCCACTTGCAATTATTCATTTATGTAAATCTAGATTTTATAACTAGTCTCAAGGATTGTATTTATAAGTGTTAAGTATCTTCCCATGCTTTTCTAATAAAATAACACCTTTTACATACATATTATACCTTATATACACACATACACATGCATGCACATATATATTCAAGAAATTCATGGAAATGCATATTATGAAAAAAAATGTATGGATTTCAAAAGTGTTTTCACATCAAAAGAAAGTCATGGTTTAATTCTACTTGCCAAAGTATGTGTGTGTATATCCTATATTCTTTTTATATATCTGAATATATACCACATTAGGATACAGGAAACTCATGTAACTAATGTAAAAGAGCTGAGTCAGGAGACAACTCACACTGTAAACCATCCTTTGAGAAGAATGAAAAAACTGGGCATTTTCTCCTTTCATAATTAGGTAGCTTAAATGAAGGGATCCAAATGAACTGCAGGTAGTGAAATGCATCCCATGCCTAGGAAGGCTTCTTGAAGCAGATTGCTAAACGCCACTTTAGAGTTTCTAATGCAGTATATCTAGGATAGGGCCTAAGAGTTCACATTCTTAACACGTTCCCAAATGGTATTGATGCATCCTGGGACCAGTTTTGAGACCCACTTGTGTCTTAGGTCTGTATTGCATTGCTAATAGGAATACTTGCAATTGGGTGATTTATAAATAAAACAGAAGTTTATTTGCAAAAGCCATGATTCTGCTCTCTGGAAGTCTAAAGGCATCACAATATGGTGGGAGACAGAGCTGGGAGAACAGCAGTATGTGGGCTGCAGCCACGCAACTGCCGACTGTCGACTGCCGACTGTCTCATTTCCTCACCATGTATACACACCACAAATCAGTCCTGGAGGCTCTGCCCATGACATTTTAAAACCCAAAGGTCCCACCTTGGGATACCATGAAGTTAAGTTTTCACTTAGCACCTTTACAACATAAGCCTCAATGCATGAACCTCTGGGGGATATCCTCACCACCCACCAAGATCAAACTCTAAAACAGGACCCTTTTGCAGAAAATCATTAAGCAAACTGTAACAGTTGTTATAGGAGGTTGACTTTGGAGGCAAACAAATCTGCACCAAGTCTCAACATTACCACTTCCTATAAAAGACCTTTTAAAAGCACTTAATCTATGGATAAGTTTCTTTATCTGAAAAAATGGCTAATGAGAGACACTTCACAAACCTGTTTAAAAAAAATACAGGCACAACTGATACGTAGTAAATTCTGGAAAATATTATTTTTCTTTTCTATCCAGTCAACCTACAAAAGAGTAGAGACGAAAAGAAGTAACCCAGATGGAGAAAGGCATTTCCATCTGTTCTGATCTGTATATTAGGAGTTGCAAACAGGATTTGGGTAAGAAAAAGAAACACATTCAATCGTTGTCTCTCAGACTGTCTCAAGGTGAATCCGGCAGGCATCCAGGTGGGAAAGCTGCAGGTCTGATCGACTATGACTTTTAAGATAATCTTGAAAGGCTGCCTCACACCTGGCTCTTTCCCAAGGCTTTGGAACACCAGCGAGCTTAAAAAGCTTGTCCGGAACTAGGTGAAGTGACATTCTGAATGTTCATTAATAATACTTTACGCTTGCATGAAAGAGCACCTAGGGTAGAGATGCATTCAATAGCGATCGGCGTGGTCTAATACTGCAGGTCAGTTGACCTGTGAAGAAACTGGAGACCCCTCAATTTATCCTCAAGGGCTAACTATTTGTCCCAAAACACAAGGAAGTGTGCATATCTAGCTTTAGTGACCATAAGAATACTAGAGACGAGTGACTTTCTAGAAACCGAATTTCATTAGAGCTAGGCTCAGTCCTATTCTCTCCTTTGATGCTCTGGTTCAGAGGTTTGAAGTCGTTTGGAAAAAAACACATCATTTCCTATCTGTAAAAATCAGGGTTTGGGTTGAATCTTATGGTATATCTGAATTCCCAAGATCTTTTTCCTTTCTTATATCTTTCAATTACACAATTTACCTGTACCTCAGCTTACTATGAGATACCATAATTTGACACACCTCAGGGTAAGTTCAATGAGTTTTCTATGAGGAAGGCATTCCAAAATTACAATGTAAATATGTATATATATATTAGAATGCTCTGCCAAGGAGAAATAATGATAACATACATATCTACACAGGCATGTTAGTATGTATACACACACACACACACACACACACACACTTTCTCTGCAGCAACTTTGGAATACAAATCACCTGTTAAGCAGTTTTGATTTAAAACACTTTTTTCACTAAAAAAATGTCAGTGGAGCCAGCAGGTGGTATGGTAGTTAAGGCACTGGACTCCCACGTGGCCAACCGTGGTTCAAATCCCAGACCCAGTGGCTTGAAACTCAAGTTGGACACATGTACATGCATATCCAAAATCTCAAGAGGAGAATGGAGGAGATGGGATCCCCACAGGGGGTGATTTCTTACTTTCTGTCTCTCTTTTCTCGCTGGAACAAGCATATGCCCTATAGCAAAAATCACTCTTTTTTTTTTTTTAAAGTCAACATCTGTGCAGTGATCACAAAATTCAAAAAATGATTTTATCCACCAACAGATATCAGGAGAAGATGGCGATATCATCCATCATGTAGTATCAATTTCACTTTATTGATAGTGCCTTGTTTCTACTTGATAATTTTATGATATTGAGAAAATGTATAACTAAGATGTTTTTCTTCTCTCAGCCTTAAAATACATGGAAGACACTTATCCTTTCACTTGAAAACTGGCATTCAGATATATTGGTGGTTTTTTATTCTGTTATTGATTGGATGGCACAACAGACACTATGTCTGAGTACCATTCACTCTATTCTGCCAGGATTAACCCAGGAGAGGGAGGGGCCTAGGGTGACTATTGAAGGTGAATAGAAATGGAATATGCTGGGGCTTCTTCCTGACAGTCTCCTTTTCATAGATTTTGTAAACACTAACCAGAGGAAGGAGTCTCAGGCCACTATAAGGAGGGCTGAGAGAGATTAGAAGGTTTTGGCAAAAGACTTCTCTTGAAACAGAGCAAAACCTCCCAGGAATATTCACAATTTCTTTTTTCTCCTGCCAGTGAGTTCTTTTTATTTCTTTCTTTCTTTTTTTTTTTTTTTTTGGAGAGGTTTTTCGCTATAGGGCAAGTGCACTTGCCAGACAGACAGAGAGAGATAGAGACAGAAAGCGAGAAATCACCCCCCAGGGGGATGGTCACACCGCAATCCCTTCTCCTCCATTCTCCTCTTGGGATCTTGGGCACGCACGCACACGCGCCCGGTGTGAGTTTAAGCCACCGAGTCTGGGACGCGAACTGCTGTCGACTACGTGGGAGTCCAGAGACATAGCCATTACACTAACTGCTGGTTCCCTGCCAGTGAGTTCTTATCCTCTTTCTTTGTCTATTTCTCTTCTGGCTGACCTTAAACTTAGGCAAATTATGGGATTGCCTGTATATCATGTTTCAAGTCTCCAATATCTTTGAATATAGTATGTCCAAAATTTTACAAGTGTAGTCTTGTCCTCTGTGTCTCCAAGGCATTTCAGTGTTTAAGATCACTGAAATCACTGAAGGTCTGTGTAGGACTTTGACTTGGATAGTCAACTCCTGTAATATAGCTTCATCTTTCATTGAAAAAGCAAAATCCCTCAGAAATAGTACACTGGGAAAAGTAGGATGGCATGAGAGGCAAAGAAAGATGCCCAAGAGGGCATCTGAGATCAGGAGCAGATAAGATTCCCTTTATTGGGTTTACTTCACAGGCCTGTTTCTTCCATCTGGCCACATAGCCTCCCACACCTGTCAACCTCCCATATATGGAGAAATTACTTGTGTGGACAAGATGTGGATCATCACTAACCTGAGTTAACATTATAATTTATCCATTTCCTAGCCAGGTGTCCTTGTGCATTTACCCAAGTGTGCCAACTGATGGCCTAGTTCCTAAAAGAGCTTTGTTTATTTTGCTCATAAAATTGCTGTGAGGAGAAACTGAGACCATATATAGAAAACACTACATTTCAATTAGAAAAGAAATAAACAGCTAACTTGTATTTTTTTTCCTCTGTTCTTCTTAGTTTTACATCTGAGCAAACATATTTTGATTTTTTTCCCCTGAAGGGTTGTCATTCCTTTCTTATTGATTGAAATAAGATCCTTTAAAATATTTCCTGAAATTGTATATCCAAAAAGCTTCTTTAAAAAGCAAGTTATCATTCTTTGGTTTACTGCAAAACAGTCAATTCTTGGGTTATTCATTTTAAATTTGGAGCAGCGGTGCAGTATTAGCTAAAATAGTAGGTGTTTGCTCGCATCACCAACAGCAGCAGAAATTTCGTTGCTTCCCTTGAGCATGCAAAATGTGTGGGATGCTGCAATTAGTGCCATGACACAAAGGTATGCAGCAAGGTTCTTGCCTTGGTAGGAGGAAAGAGAATGTGTACTGATAACAACCCTAGCATGTGTCAAGTAAGAGCTGATGCAGAAGCGTGGAATCTGAAAGATGAATAAACACGTCTTGAGTATTGCAATGATCAGAAACAGGATGTAAAATGAGTCTGAGGTCTAGGTTTTTTTTTGTATTACATCCTCCTGCTTCCAGGAAATTCACTGAAGAGTCTCTGATATGTCAAGACCTTAAGTAAGTCTGAAGGAAAGGCAAAAGTTAAATAGGAGCAGTAGAAAGAGCATTCTAGGCCAAGAGGAAAAACATATGCATAGGTTTGGGGGGCTATTTATTTAGAAAGCTCTCAAGCAAATCTATATTTGGTAAGAAGACGTTTTAAATATCTTTTTATAGCTTGGAGTCAGGTTTGCTAAACTTAACGTGAGTTTGTACTTATGGAAGATAATACAATTTGATTGCTTACTGGGCCTCCCAAATTGTACTGTGTCAGAAACAAGAGGTTAAAAATGTCACATTGGTAGTTCAAATGACATGACTGACACACTTCTAACCATCGCTCCTCACATGCCACAACAACCCATCTTCGCAGTTCCCTACTCTTATCAATAATGCAGTTAGGGACTGATTCTGTGGCCTTGTGTTTGAGGCAGCCAGATCTCACATGGCCACCCTCAAGGTTTGTGTCCCAGACCAGGGACTTGAGAATCACACTGGGTATGTGTGTGGGTGTGCCCAGAATTCTGAAGGGAGAGAAGATAGAAAAGAAATAAACAGCTAACTTGTATTTTTTTTCCTCTGTTCTTCTTAGTTTTACATCTGAGCAAACATATTTTGATTTTTTTCCCCTGAAGGGTTGTCATTCCTTTCTTATTGATTGAAATAAGATCCTTTAAAATATTTCCTGAAATTGTATATCCAAAAAGCTTCTTTAAAAAGCAAGTTATCATTCTTTGGTTTACTGCAAAACAGTCAATTCTTGGGTTATTCATTTTAAATTTGGAGCAGCGGTGCAGTATTAGCTAAAATAGTAGGTGTTTGCTCGCATCACCAACAGCAGCAGAAATTTCGTTGCTTCCCTTGAGCATGCAAAATGTGTGGGATGCTGCAATTAGTGCCATGACACAAAGGTATGCAGCAAGGTTCTTGCCTTGGTAGGAGGAAAGAGAATGTGTACTGATAACAACCCTAGCATGTGTCAAGTAAGAGCTGATGCAGAAGCGTGGAATCTGAAAGATGAATAAACACGTCTTGAGTATTGCAATGATCAGAAACAGGATGTAAAATGAGTCTGAGGTCTAGGTTTTTTTTTGTATTACATCCTCCTGCTTCCAGGAAATTCACTGAAGAGTCTCTGATATGCCAAGACCTTAAGTAAGTCTGAAGGAAAGGCAAAAGTTAAATAGGGGCAGGAGAAAGAGCATTCTAGGCCAAGAGGAAAAACATATGCATAGGTTTGGGGGGCTATTTATTTAGAAAGCTCTCAAGCAAATCTATATTTGGTAAGAAGACGTTTTAAATATCTTTTTATAGCTTGGAGTCAGGTTTGCTAAACTTAACGTGAGTTTGTACTTATGGAAGATAATACAATTTGATTGCTTACTGGGCCTCCCAAATTGTACTGTGTCAGAAACAAGAGGTTAAAAATGTCACATTGGTAGTTCAAATGACATGACTGACACACTTCTAACCATCGCTCCTCACATGCCACAACAACCCATCTTCGCAGTTCCCTACTCTTATCAATAATGCAGTTAGGGACTGATTCTGTGGCCTTGTGTTTGAGGCAGCCAGATCTCACATGGCCACCCTCAAGGTTTGTGTCCCAGACCAGGGACTTGAGAATCACACTGGGTATGTGTGTGGGTGTGCCCAGAATTCTGAAGGGAGAGAAGAATGGAGGAGAAGGGATTGTGGCATAACCATGGCACATAGGGGATGCTTTCTTTTTCTCTCCCTGTCTCTCTCTGGCAAGTGCACTCACTCTCTAAGCAAATGATAATAATAATAACAACAGTAATAATGCCCTTGGTGCTTTTTGCATCCTCCTATCAAATCTTTACTAATGGGCCAGCCCATGACCTGGTGGTTAAGGCAACTAGATAACACATGGTTGTCTGTGGAGTTCAAGTTCCAGATTCAGCAGCTTGAAAAACATGCTGGATACATGTTTCCATGCCTAAAATCCCAAAAGGAGGAACAGATGGAGAAGAAGAAATTTCTGTGTGACCATTTCCCATGGGAAGTGCTTTCTCACTTTCCCTCTTTCTCTCTCCCTCCAGTAAGTGCACATGCCTTTGGCAAGTTAAAAAAAAATCATTGCTAGTAAGAAGTTAGCAACCTCTTCCAGACTATCTGAAGAGAGATGACCAAGGACCACTATTTTATCAGGTTTTTAAAATCTGGGGTCCGTTATTGCCTCATTTGTAAAATGGGACTAGCCATACTGAACCTATATCAAAGCAGAGGTCCTCTTTGCTGCATGCATTTTCTAACTCTAGTCTTTGTTCTGTGATAGAAAATCCACTTTTTTTCTTAAAAGCCAATAATACTTTAAATCGAGTCATAATGATATGGAGAACATCTTATTCAGAAGTCTCAGAAGAAGCTGAAAAGCGAAGGTCCCAAATATTTGCTCATCATGGAGGGAATGGCCATGAGAGTCTGTGCTTTCAGAAGGTGCTGGAGCAGGTTCGGTTGGGGGACCGAGACCACCAGATAATGGGGTTTTGTGCAGAGAACAATGTTACCTCCCATCCCTCATCCCTACAGGGTTGACAGTTCTGATATCAGACTGAAGAAAACGCTGAGTGAGACTGACTTTCTGAGAGAGGAATGATAATGAGGTAGCTCTTCATAGCCAGGATTGCTATGTGGTAGAAATGAGATAGCAGTTATCCTGCAGCTCTTCAGGGAGCAGACTGAGAAGATGACGTTACCAAACTTTCTGCTTACACATGGAGGCTGGAGAACACAGCCTGGTTGTATAGAAATTCAAAGGGCTGAACAATGCCTCAGATACTCAGGTAGCATTTGTATGGGGTCTTGGAATTAGGGTATACATTATCCAGTCTCTTCTCAGATTCTATCACACACTCAATATGGGGTGAGGGTCTAGTCTGCTTGTGACTGCAGACATATGTTAATTGGGTACTAGTGGGTAACCCTCCGCTTAGAAGACAGATCCTTTGATGGCTGCCCTTTGTCAGCAAGTTTGCCACATTTCAACCTTTGTGGAGATAATATAGCCAGCCGTGAGAAATCTCAGGAAGTGGGTGTCATTTGTAGCATTTTCTGAGTTTACTAGGAACTCAAGGGTAAGAATGAAACAACACTGACCAATCCACACTCAGAGAAGCACAACCCCATGAAGAAACTGGAGGCTTTCTAGAAATGGAAAGAGATTTTATGAAAAACAGGTCTGTTATATATGACATGCAGCAAGATTCTCTAGGACCCCTGATCTAAGGAACTATACGCATTGGAACCACCCTAAAGAACGCATTCAGTCTCCCCACCTAAGATGCTTGTGGATGCTGCAATGCCAGATGCTACAAAGTACTGGAAGGCACAAATCGGGTTGTGCATAAATTGGTCATATGTAGACAAGATGTGAAGGTAGAAGTGTGATGACTAGTAAGACGCCCTTTATCTGAATAGACATCTGAGATTATGTAGATCCAAATTCAGTCATGGGATGTTAACTTAAAGTTGCAAATACCTCTCTCTCTGTGAAAGAAAGACTCCATTCAAGAGTTAGGATGTGGGGACAGGAGCTGGGATTTGCATCTTGTACCTTTTTCCTCACACCAGCAACAATAAAAATAAATAAATAATAAATAAAAAAAGAACTTCGGGGCTAGTCCTGTGGCCTGGTGGTTAAAGGAACCCACAGGTCCCCAAATCCTGACAGGATGGAGAAGTGGAGGAGAAGGGATTGCAATGTGAACATGCCTTTTAGAGGGAGTAATTTTTCCCTCTCTTTCTCTGTCTGTCCCTTTGTCTCCTCTGGCAAACATATGCATTCTTTGCCTTATAAAAAAAAAAAAAAAAAAAAAAACCAAAACAAAACAAAACAAAAAACCAAGAAACAAACAATTTCCACATCTTTTTAAAAGACATTTATGTATTAAATTACACTACAGCTTGAAAATTGATCAGAGGAAATGGCCACTAGAGTCATCTTTAAGGAAGCTTTATTAGGGAAATGTATATTTTAACAGCATACTGAAGGGTATCTATCGCCTCCTAATTCTTTCTGTTTGTGAAATTAGAACATCAGAGAGAGGAGCTTAGTGTTGGCTACCCTCAGAAAATTAGCTAAATAGGAGGACTGAAAGAGTAGGCAGAAGCTTATTCATGAATACTATAATTGATACCAGTAGGACCCAGGCCCCCAACTCTGAATAACAACGGAAAGTGTTTTATATTCAGAAAGTTTCCCTAATTTTGGCATGGGCTCTGGTTACAACCAAGACTGCTAATTTGCTTGAAATTTTAAACCAATCTGTTTTCAGTCATGATAAATCGACTATTTTGAAGGAAATATACATGCACACACATAATCATATACACTCACACAAAAATTCATTTACACATGTATATACACACACATGCTCACACACATCATTATGCTAGTTCCTGGGACCCTTTGAATTACAAATGTCTGACTGTTTCTTTGTTAGTTGAAAGACTGGCCTTTTATAGACTTCTCTAGACTTTAAGAGAATGTAATGTTGAGCTTTTTTGAAAGTAAAATAAAGGGAGGCAGACATACTGCAGTGATAAAACACAATAGTCTGCTAGGAAAGCACACGTGGGAAGTTGTCCAGTGTAAGTCCAGAGACCTCCTGAGCCAGCTGGGCACAGGCACACCTATAACTTGAGGCTGGCTGAGGACTGAAGGTGGGTCAAGGGACCAGACCTTGTTGAGGGTACTATCTCTGTCAGTCCTGCTCATGCAAGACATTTAAAAAAATTAAAAAAAAGAAAACTTAAAAGACTACAATTAAAATTAAGATGAGAAAAAGAGTGGAATTTGTGAGTTTTTCTCCCTGTAGCCCTGATGGGTCATTATATTCTTTTTTTTTTTTTTGAGAGATTTTTGCTATAGGGCATGTGCACTTGCCAAAAAGACAGAGTGATAGAAAGGGATAAATCACCCTCCAGGGGAGATGGCCATACCGCAATCCCTTTTCCTCTATTCTCCTCTCAAGATCTTGGGCATACATGCACAGGTGCCCTGAGTGAGTTTAAGCCACCGGGTCCAGGACTCAAACCACAGTCAACTACATCGGAGTCCAGTGACATAGCCATTACACCAACTGCTGGTCCCGGGTCACTGTATTCTGTATGAACGCATGGCATGATGCAACTGATTTAAGCCTTTATAAATAAAGTTTGCATTAACTAAAAAAAAAAAAAAAGGAAGAAAAAAAGTGGGATCCACCTATTTCATGGAAAAAGCAGCTGAGTGAGGGTACTAGTTTTCATCTGAGCATGCAGGACTGACTGAAGAAGGAACAGAAACCCAGGACTTGTCTTCTGCCTGCTTTCAGGCAGAACTAGTTCAAGGAGAGGTAGAGGGGAAGAAGGCGAACTCGGAGTAAGCAGATCTGGGTCTACGTCACTGGTGTCCATTGTCAAGCTGGGAGGATTTGGGAAAGTCATTTAATCTCACTCTGTCTCAATTCCTTTAGTTTGATTATGGCTATGCCGATAACAACGGTCCTATTCACTCTCCAGGTGACTTTGAGCAGATAGTAAACACTATATGGGAAAACACTGTTTAAATTTAAAGCACTTGTACAAATATTAGTTATTGTTATTGATTTGGTCCAATTTCATTAGTGAAGAGATCTGGAAGTTGTTCACATTCATTTGTCATTGCAGACATGGAGGTGTGAATTAATGTGACCGATGTGACCTTTATTACAGCAGCTGGCAAGAGAATGGATTCAAGCCTGTTTTTTTTAACAGCAAAGTACTATGCATTGTTATTATTTTAAATGAGATTAAAAAAAAAAAACAGCTAGAAGGATCTAAGATATCAAACAGTACATCCCTTTGATTTTAGAGGTAATAAGACTGAGACTCAGAGAGGAGAGTTATTTTCTCACATTTACTCAATAAACCTCTTTCAAGTTCACTGTGTGCTAAGTATTTTATCCCACAGCCCGTATAATAATGAGTAATATCTGTTTGGTCTTCTACACCTCAATTTTACATTTGTGCTTGCGACCTCTTTCAGTCTGCTTCCTGATTACTTTGGTGATGGGGTGACAGATACTACACAAGAAAATGAAGCTGGGAGAGTGGGTAACCTGCCTGGGGCCACAGTTTCTATCTATATGGCCACTGATTTGGGTGCTTATCAAAGGCAGACTTGAAATCTTACAGATTTCAAATGGTTATAGTAGTTTTGTGAGAATGTCTATGTACTTGATAGAAAAAATTCTGGAGAACACGGTAGTGAAATATTGTTCTCCAAAATATTAAACATTCCAATCTCTTAAATAGAAAAACCTTCTAGGTGAGCAACTAATGTGATATTTAAATACTATAGAAAGAGATATTTTCAACCTGATTGTATGCACAGTACTTCCAGGTGATTGACTGACAACTCAAATTGTACACAAGGTTTTGAGTGCATGTGTGTTCATTTTTTCTGAACATTTTACAGCCACCAAAATGTTAAATCATCCTGATATAGAGAAGATGCTTAGTTTAGAAATAAACTCGTAGTGAAGTTGTCTTATTTACTTAAAAAATGTTTTCCTTATATTGAAAAAAGTTGAAGCAACCAGAGTTTTGCAAATAATGCACGCCCCTGTTAGTAAGGGAACAGCCTAAAAAAGCATCAAAGAGAATTACTGCTTTTCTTCCATTCCCTTATAGTTTGTTGATTTAATCCCTCCTGCCTGCCAGGACAAGAATTTCCTTTATCACAGTTCTAGAGCTTGGTACAGTCTGGCTTTAAATGTCAAAGTGACTGAGTTCTCATCACTTTTATTAGGAAATGGTTCTCCACCTGGAATAGCATGCAGTGAAAGTACAATTCTGAGAATCTGAAGTTTGCTTTCCTCAGTTTAACCAAGGGCATGGAGGAATCTTCGGGTGACTGCAACACATGCTACTTTGGCCTCCTCCAATCCGACGAGAGGTGTCTCTGACCTGCTGCAGAGGTGTGTTTGTGTGGATGAGGGAAGATGGGAATCTCACAGTTGAATACAGAGAAATGGCCCTACCATAAAAGCACAGTGTCCAGAGAAAACATGAGGCCCAATGTGAGAAAACACCCACTATCACCAGCAGCTTACTAACCTTAAAGGCCACTAAATCATTATGTCCTTTGGCTCTGGCCCATGTAATTTTCCCTCTCCTTGCAATGCGTAACAGGCTTTGATGTCTATCCTAAGCTTGTTCACTAAAAGTCAAGAGCAGTTGGAATCCTTCCCTCTTTCTGTTCTGTTATTTTGTGATTTTTGTTGTGTTGCTAATCCTTTTGCTCTCTTCCACTCCTACTACTGGAACAGAGCCTTTCTTGGGGCAGACAAAGGAAACCAGGAGGCAGCACAGGAAAGGAAACTGACAGCAGAAACTAAGTGCAAGGCTTCAGAGTGATGCGGAAATTTTCTGTCCCTGTGCTTCTGGAAATCAATGACAGAGAAACTCTCTCTTTTATGTTTCAGAAAAAGGTCACAACCAAGAACCCATTTTTCTGGCTTGATTTAAATAAGATTCGGGAGATCCCCCTTTTACTTAGGACAAGCCTAAACCCATGTTTCTGTTTTACTTTTATCTCATTAATGATAAGCTGTATAGTTTATCCGCATCATTCAATCTGGATCAAATGCTCACTAGTTTGACTCCACCAACCCTTGTTAGGATTCCCTCATTTCCTTAGACTTTTGAACCTTAGCATACATTTGAACACTGGGATTCAGGACACCTCCTCAAAAAACATCTTCCTAGGATTGGCTGACCTCTGACTTCAGGGAAGAACATTTCCTGATGGACTATCCATCACTCCACCTGTTTCTGTCAGTCATCCCCTTTGGGTGTTTCTTACCTTGTTTTTTACCAAAAAAAGCCCATGTCTACCTGATCTGGAGACGCTTGTAGACTTCCTGATTGCAGTGTTCTCCCTATTGAAATAATGCCCCTCCTGGTTTTTAATAGACCTTTAATAAAAGTCTTTATCTATGTCTGGAATTTTCTTTCTTTTTTAATCTGATAAGAGTCAGCTGGGATTGAGTCCTAGCTCAGTAGCTTGCCAGCTGTGCCAGCTGTTTACTGCTAGGTCTCCTTTGAGAAGGACACGAAATGCTTTTTCATGGGGGATACTCCTACTATTTCATCAGGTTTTCTTTTTATGTTTCGAAATTCATGTTTATATCACCTCTGACCTATAGGGAATTATATAAATCAATTTCTGGTTGATTTGTTTCTTCTCTTCTCTTCTTCCTTCCTTCCTTCCTTTCTTCCTTCCTTCCTTTCTTTCTCCTTTCTTTCTTTCTCTTTCTTTCTTTTTCTTTTCTTTTTTTTTTTTTCCATATGGCTCATATGCTAACCAGAAATAGAGACAAAGTGAAGGAGAATGCATCCTTCAATGGAACATTGGGGTACTTCTTCTCTTCCATTTTTCTAACCTGTCAGAGTTGAGGCAAGCATGCACATGCACCTAGAGTATTCTTCAAGTTACTGAGGTCAGGATTCTACCTGTGGCTAGCCATGTGAGATCTGTCTCTAACTGCTAGGCTATGGGGCTGGCCAAGACTTTCCCTCTTAACAGAAAAGTAGGCTATGCTCTTTCTACATTTGGAAAAGTTTACATTTCCCTCTTGGCTTTTCCAATATGTTATCCCAAAATTTCTTCAATAAGCTATTCCTTCACAGACAACTTATGAAAGTTTTAAATTACATTAAAAATAATACAGCTTCTAGACAACCCTGTAAATAAAATATTTAGAAAGTCATCTCTTATCTACAAATGTTTATACAATTTTTAAGCTAACTTAAAATCAAAAAGGTGTATTTAGGCAAAAACTTATACCAGTTACATAATTTTGTAACATTTTCCAGTTTGGTTTATAATTTTTTTTTAATTAAAATTTGTATTGCAAGCTGGCCCTGTGTCTCGGGGGTTAAGGGACCATAGCCCACATAGGTAACTGAAATTCCAATGCTAGCCCTGACAACTTAAACATGCTGGGTACATGAACATGTGTGCCCTAAATCTTGAGGGAATAAAGAAATGGAGGAAAATAAATTGTGGCATAGCCATGGCCAGTTGAGAGGCATTCTCTTTCTCTCTGTCTTTAGCAAATGCCTTCTGGCAATAACAAAGTTAAATAATTAATTTGGCTATAATTGTACATTCACATGTCATTGTAATAATATGAAGAGATTCCTTCTTATACTCCTTTTTTCTTTTTCTTTTTCTTTTATTTGAATTTTTTGCTATAGCGTGCGTGTGCTTGCCAGAAAGACAGAGAGACAGAATGCGAGAAACCACCTCCTCGGGGAGAAGACCACACCACAATTCCTTCTCCTCCATTCTCCTCTCGGGATCTTGGGCACGCACGCACATGTGCCCAGTGTGAGTTCAAGCCACCGGGTCCGGTACTGGAACCATGGTCAACTACATGTAAGTCTAGTAACATAGTCATTATGCCAACTGCTGGTCCCCCTTATGCACCTTGCAATTTCCATGAATGCTAACATTTTGCAAAGCATGGTCTTATATAACATCCAGAGAACAGACATTAATATAGTCACTAATATTACTCATATTTCCTGTTTCACTTGTCTCATTTGCAGGTATTTATTAAAGTCTATACAAATATCTCATATATTTGTCATCAGACTCATGAAACTGAATAATTCCAACACAAAGATCCCTGGTGTTGCCCTTTACATCCCTACAGTCACCACCTGCTTTGAGACTGGAAAGTATAACAGTAGGGAGGACAGCTGTGAATAGTAGAGATAGTTGTGGAGGTACTAGGGGCAGGGAGGGGAATGGGGAAAAGATATGTTTAATTGACACAAAAATGACAAGTTATTTGCTGAAGATAATGTATAGGATAATGTCTTTGTCTTTAATAATAAACACTGTATTCGTGCTGAGAAGAAAAAAAAAGCATGTTTTGCCCACTGTAAAGATGTATGGTGATTAAATAAAAGTAATAAATAAAAATAATTAAATTTAAAAAAATTAAAAGTGTCCAGGATTTAAACAAGCATCCTAACACCCATGGACACGTGAGTTACTGCATGTCACAGACCATGCGAGAAAGCAGCAGGGTTGGTCAGGAGGCAGAGGGAGCAAGAGAAATGTGCAAGGAAGAACTTCTTCTACAAGAAGACTGAAGACTGGAAAGTTTGAATAATTTCAACTTGGGGACTGGGGTGGTCTCTAGTTGTCTAGCCCTGGGGTGATTAGGCAGGTGGATGGTGGCCAACAATGTAGGACCACATGAGAGAGGTGGTTGGCGGTACACACCCTAGATCAGGTGGCTTGAAAGGAGTGTTCAAGCAAGGGGTTTGCCACTTAAGACTTCATTAAGACTGGGAGGGATGGTTTCTCGAGATTCAAAGACACAGATGTCAGAACATCAGAAAACACACACACAAACACAAATGGACGCCAGAAGAGTTACAGAGCAGTAAAACTTGACGTTTTGCAAGACTGACTCACACACACAACTTCTGGGTTTGTGCCTGGGGACTGAGCACACGAGGCATCTGTATGTCCATGATCCCGTGCTGGCTGTGTAGTAGATTATGGCATTGAGGTTCTGTTAGGAACGCTCTCTCTCACTCACAGAAGAAATCAATAAACAACAAAAAATAAAATACAGAAAATAAAATGGAATGAAAACACCGGAAAAAAAAAACAAAAACAAAAACCAACCTCCTCTTTCTATTCCTAGCCTTTGACAACCACTAAGGTAGCATACATCTCTAAAATTTTGTAATTTCCAAAATATTAAATAATTATAAATGAAATCGTACAGTATATAATCTTTTAGGATCGGCTGTTTTTGTACTCAGCATTTCTCTGGAGCATCCAAGGTATGTGTATTAATAGTGTATTTTGTTTTATTACTACATAGTATTCTATGGTATAGATAGACCACATTTTGTTGAGCCATTAACCTGTTAAAAATTATCAGACTGGATTTGAGTTCTGGGCTGTGACATACAAAACTGTCATAGATATTCACATGCAGGTTTTTGGGTGAATACATTTTTCATTTCTCTGGGTCACGTATCCCATGTCAACTCTCTCCAGGTTTAATAAACCTATCAAAATCCCAGCAAGTCGGGGGCCCGACAGTGGTGCAGCAATGATGTATGATGCTCTGTGAGGCAATTCCACATGAGGAGGTCAGAAGACCTCCCTGAGTATGCCAGGCACACACTTGCTCATAATCCAGGACTGGCTGAATTCTGGAGGTGGATGGGATGTTCTCTCTCTGTCTCTCTCACTTATGGAAGAAATAAATAAAAATAAAAACTTAAAAATCACAGCAAAAACTTTGCTTGAGTATAAGGTGGAGCCTTTAAAAAAATTTAGAGAGATTTCTTTTTCTATATGTTGTGTGCACTCATTAGAGTCACAGAGAAAGTGAGAAATCACAAATCCCTTCCTCCATTTTCCTCTCAGGATTTTGGACACACACACACATGCCCAGCATGAGTTTCAAGCTGCTGGGTCTGGGACTCAAACCGCCATTGGCCATATGGGAGTCTGTAAGCACTATACCACCTGCTGGTCCCAGGGGCTATATTTTTATTGCAATTATAAAATATAGTTTATAAAACTTGTGAGAATAAGAATATTCCATGGTATATACCCATTTCTGCTCTAATTGCTGTTTCATCTTCTTTCCTGATGCAAGTTTCCTTCTACTTTCAGTCCTTTCCTGTGTGAATAACTTCTCTTCAGCCAATCTCTGTAAGTAGATTGTCAGCGGCAAGTCTTTTTAGTTTTCCCATCTGTAAGAATTTTCTTTATTCCCATTTCATTTCTGAAGGATAGTTTTACTAGATACTGAATTGTAATGAACAGTACTTTTCTTTCAGCATTTGAAAAACATTAGGCTACCTCCTTTTGGCTTCCATGGTTTCAGATGAGAAACCTGTTGTCATGCAAATCATTTCCCTTACAGATAATGTAACATTTCTCTGCCAAAGCTAAATAGCTAAAGACCATAGCAGATTATAGAAGAGCTCTAGAGACCATGCCAGCATGACTGTTAATTTCTTCAAAAGCTCCTTTTGAACCTGCCACCAAGATGTTTTCTATGTCTTTAGTTATCAGAAGTTTAATTATGATGAATCTTCCTCCATTATTTTGTGTGTGTGTGGGGGGGGGAGTGTGATATCTGATGTTTACTCAGCTTCTTGAATCTATAGATTTGTATCCTTTGCTGAATTTGAAAAGTTTTCACCCATAAATTTTTCAAACACCTCTCAGCACTGTTCTTTCTCCTCTTCTTCTAGAATTTCAAAAAAACAAACATTGAATTCTTAGTTTATAGTCCCAAAGGACCCTGAAGCTCTATTTCTAATATTTTAATTTTTAGTCTAATATCTCTTTACTGTTTAGATAGGGTGAATTCTTTCTTCCTTAATTTCACTAATTTTATTTTCTGCCATCTTTTCTCTTCTATTGAATATAACCATCAGATTTTGAAAACTTCTATTACTGTATTTTTAATTGCTGTATTTCTTTTTCATTCTTTCTTATGACTTCAGTGTCTTTGCTAAGATCATTTTACATTTTTTCTCCATTTTTATTTTATTCATTTTAAAAGTAGGAAACAGTGGGCAATTTAGCAAGAGCAGAAATTAATACACAACGGGCAGAGACTGAAAAGAAGCAGCACCAGCAAAGAAACGGAGAGGAAGAGAGAAAAAGGAGAGTGAAATTCCAATAAAATATGAAGCCTGGCAAAGGTAAAGAGGTAAGTACAAAATGATGATAATAATAATAATGACCAGACCAACATGCCAAAATTTTCTCAGCATGTGTGTTGGCATAATTTTTTTAAAACATTTCTTGCATGAGTAAGAGACACAGAAAAAAAGGGAGATAAAGGGACAGAGAGTGAGGGTAGAACCCCAGACAAGCTTTTTTGATGCTATGATTCATTTGCCACCTCAGTTAGCTCTGGATCATGGACACAAGGGTGCCTAGTGTACTCAGAACTCAGGGAAGTCTCTGGATGTGAACCTGAACCTTCCCAGGTGGGTCAGCTTTGCAAAGCATCACATTTTACTGCAGCACCATCCAGCCTCCATGTTTTTATAAATTTCTTATATATTGATAAATTCTTCCAGAAGAAAAGACTTGTCTGTTTTCCCATCCTGAGACTTTTTTCTACAGACAAATCGAAGTTGAATAGCAGATATAGAAGAGATCATAACAGGGCCAGCAGGAGGTGTAGTGGCTATTCGCTGGATGCCCACATGGCCAAACACAGTGAGTCTCAGTCCAAATGGCTTGAAAATTATGCTGGGCACCTGTGTGTGGGGGCCGAAAATTCTGAGAGAAGGAATTGCAATGTGGCTATCCCCCCCACGGGGTGATTTCCCTCTCTCCATCTGACTCTGTCTCTCCAGAAAGTGCATGTACTCTATAGCAAAAATCTCTCCCTAGAAAAATAAAAAAAGAGAGAGATCATGACTATTAATTTGCACAAGAATTCCCTATAAACTTCTTTCATCAAGTTGATGTAATACTATATAGTCCACAGAATATTATGAAAATCAAGAGATGATAAGTGTAGTAAATTTTAACAGTGTCAAATAATTTTAAAAACTTATTTATGCATATAGGAATTGGCAGGGGGCTTCCAAGTTATCTTTGGGCTTCTCTGGATTTAGTTTTTGCTGTAGGGTGAGTGTAATCACTGGAGAGAGAGAGAAAGTGGGAAATCATCCCTGGGGGAGATGGCCATTCAGCAATCCCTTTTCCACCCTTCTCCATTCTCCTCTTCTCGGGAATGAAACCTAAAAAAAAAATTAAAAATATTATTCCTTATAATGTGCCCATAGAATTTATTTCAATGGAGAAATGGCCATTATCTCTCTCATGTCTTTGGCTCTTTCTTATAGTGTGAGTAGATAAAATATCCATTGAGGAAACTTCACTCAATATCATCAATCTTTCTAAAAGTTTAGGTAAGAAAAATCTCAATGCTCAATATTCACTGTGAGAATTCAAGTCTTATCCGTAAGTTTTCAATAGTTTAAGGGATCGTTTCAAGAACTATTATGATGATGTCATGTTTAAGATTTATACTTTGCTAGAAGATTATTTCAAATGGTCCCAAATCTCGTCTCCCTTCTTATTCTGCTATTTATATGAAATTATACTTTGGTTTCACTATCCTTATGCACAGTACTTATTTTAGACAAGAGGGTTATCTGTACACGGAGATTTAGTTTCTATTTTGTTGCTGCCATTGTTGTTCAGATGAATGAGTCAATATTTAAAGCCAATAACGTCACATAAAATTATATATCTACATTGTGTACTTCATCTATTCATTTGTTGGCCTTCTATCTGTAGGTTTTCAGTACATGCAGCCTTTGGGACAAATGTTTTGTGTAATATATATTTTAAAATGGATAAATCAGCTACCATACATATTTCTGCCAACGTCCACATGGGTGCACATTTTTGCGAGGGGAAGGAGAGAAAGGAGAAAATAGAACATGTGCTGTATGGTGGAGCCAGAAAGGAAGCAATATTATGTTAAATATCATATTTTGTTCTACTTTTTCCATGGGTAGCAGTCTGTAAATGGGTTGAAATAGAATAGTTTTATGATATAATACAATAGTAGTAGATAAAAGACTAAGAGGATGAGACCAGCAGACTGCATAATGGTTACATCACTGGACTCCCTCATGGATGACCCAGTTCAGGTCCTGGACCCGGCGGCTTAACACTCACAGCAGATGCATGTGTATGTCTGTGTGTGTGTGTGTGTGTGCCCAAAATCCTGAGATGAGAATGCAGGAGAAGGGATTAGAGAAAGGTCATGCCCCCTGGGGGGGGTGATTTCTTACCTTCTGTTTCTCTCTCCAGTCAGTGCACATACCCTATAGCAAAAATCTCACTCTCTCTTAAAAAAAAAAAAAAAAAAAGACTAGTAAGATATTCAGGGTGTGTTTGCACAAGAGACATAAAAAACACATGCTACTCCCTCCCCAATCTCCCCTTGCAACTTCCCACAGTAGAATTTTTTTTTTTTTTTTGGTGAAATAACAAGGAATGGAACTTACTGAGAAGATATCTTGAATCCTAACCTTGATAAGTATTTAATTGAAAATAAGGATTTAAAATTATTTACAAAAGAAGACAGTAAAATTGTATGAGTGATGGAAGAGGGACATAAAATAAATTAAAGATTAGAATCTCTTTGCTCACTTTTTTTTTTTTTTTGGAGAGGTTTTCGCTATAGGGCGCGTGCGCTCGCCAGACAGAGAGAGACATAGAGACAGAAAGCGAGAAATCACCCCCCAGGGGGGATGGCCACACCGCAACCCCTTCTCCTCCATTCTCCTCTCAGGATCTTGGGCACGCACGTACATGTGCCCGGCGTGAGTTCTAAGCCAATGGGTCCGGAACGCTAACCACGGTCAACTACGTGGGAATCCAGCGACATAACCATTATGCTAATTGCTGGTTCCCTCTTTGCTCACTTTTCAGGAAGCAGAATATAAGATAAATTTGAGGAATAGAGAGGAATAGCCAAATACAATAGAAGATCGCCACACAGCAGGTTTTGAAAACGAACTGGAAATGCAGAGAGATGGAGTACTCCTGTGGTTACTACCAAACGCGGTATGAAGGCTGTTGCTCTTGCCCATGCCTCAGTCTCTTATACTTAGCATTCTTTTTCTTTTTTTTAAATTCTGTTGGCAATTTTTATCTTTTTCAAGTCAGTTAATTTTTTAATTTATTGCATTATTTATTACATTCACTCACTATATATCATGACAGCATACAAATGAATTTTCTCCATTCTAAGTGGCTGAGCAGAGAGTCTCTCCTCCCATCCAATCCAGTTACTCCAACTTTGGGTTTATTCAGGCTTTAGGTTTTTCTTGACCTCTTGCCCTCTTCTCATTGATCCTTATTGATTTTACCATACCTTTACTTGAACTGGAATTGAGGGGGAAAAAAAATACCTGTATATTTCTGAAAAGTCTTCCATGAGATTCAAAGTATTTGAACATGCCACTTTAATTGTGTAAAGTGAAAACTCCTGTGTTCTGAATTAGATATCTTCATGCTTGTGCATCTGCATTTAAATTTCTAAAATCTGCTCCAAATTAAAACCCTGGTTGATCTCCTACTAAAGTGAGGGAACTCACTGAAAAGGTTTGAGGGCCTTTATGCAGCCCAAGAGCTTGTACAGACCTGGGTTAGGAAGATGGTTCTCTCAGGACTTAGATAGAGAGCGAGCTATCAAAAAAGAACTGGTTCATGAAAATGTGTAGAGTCTGAGGGAAACCCAAATCTGAAGAAAGGCTTAGGGTCCGGGACAAGAGTTTTCACATTTGAAGCAGCTGTAAGTCATGAATGAATGAACACACACATGTGTAGTGTGTCTTTATGTCTAGAAAGCTGACCTGTATGGATCCTGATAGTATTCACAGAGTGATGGGTAGTTCTCCATTAGGTTGCTATGAGTCATGAGTGAATGAACACACACACGTGTAGTGTGTCTTTATGTCTAGAAAGCTGACCTGTATGGATCCTGATAGTATTCACAGAGTGATGGGTAGTTCTCCATTAGTTGGCGATGCTAGTTGTTTTTTTTCTTTTTTAAGTCTTACCAGCCCCATATGTGATCTGTTCTATCACAAAATGTACTTTTTCATTTCAAATGAGCACACCCATTTAAGAAAATAGTGTTTGTAAGAATTCTACTGGTTCATGTATAATTTCCCCAGTGTATTAATACTTTAAAGGGATTATGGTCAAATTTTCTCAAGATTAACATACAACAACAGTGATATATGAAAAGTGTAAGAAAAAATATCCTATAGAAGTGTCCTACTTCTGTGCAAAAAATAGTGGTTATACATTATTTTCCTGTATGGTAGGCTATCTGGGGAAGATGCAAGAGCAAATAAAGAAGTTGTAACAAAATTTCTCTGCCACGTTAAAGTTATCTATGAGTTATATTTTTTAATCTCGAGAAAACGGGTTCCTTCTAGAAATAAAAACCCGGATCCTTCTAGAAGTTCAAAACCCTACAACTCTGAGGAGCTGTAAAAATGAACCAGTGCTGGCTCCAGGAGGCAATGCTAATGGTGAGGTCCTGTGGTTTGAATATGTCCCCTGTTCACATGTAGAGACTTGATAGTATTGTCTGTAGCATTAAAGGTGCTACATGAAAACTTAATGCCTTTATGGTGTCCCAGAGTAAGGCCTACTGGGCAGTGATTGGTTCATTGTGATTGCATCATGGAGTTCCATGAATAGATTAATGATGTCTTGAGAGGCTCAATGAGGTCTGCATACTGAGAGAAAGGATTAGTTTTCACTAGAGCTAGTTGCTACAAAAGAGCTAAGTCAGGATCTCTCTCTCTCTCCTTCAAGCAACTGCCATCTTCTGCCCTTCCATTGGCCATGCTGGAAGCCTAGGACTTTGCAGCTGCCAGAATCGAGAGTTTATAAATAAACTTGCGTTCTTATAAAATCACCCAGGCTAAAGTATTTCCGTTAGCAATACAAAAATGGACCAAGGCACTAGGATTACTGTTGTTATCAGGCTCTGTTCTATACTGTTATCATTGGCTTAGGAAGAGTTTGCCTTTACTTTATTTTTTCTATAAGTATTGGAGTTTTTAATCCATCATTTTACAGAGTTACTTTTTTAACAAAATGAAAGAGAGGGGCCAGCAGTTGGTGTAACGGCTATGTCGCTGGACTCCCATGTAGTCAATAGCAGTTTGAGTCCTGGACCCAGTGGCTTAAACTCACGTTGGGTGCGTGTGTGCATGCTCAAGTTCCCGAGAGGAGGACGGAGAAGGAATTGTTGCGTGTCCATTCCCCTGGGGGTGATTTCTTGCTTTCTGTCTCTCTGTCTTTCTCTGTCTTTCTGGTGAGCACACGTGCCCTATAGCAAAAACCTCTCCAAAAAAAAAAAAAAAAATAGAGAGAGAGAGACTAGGCAGAAGAAAGAGACAGGTATTTTCAACAGGGTCTGCCCATGCCACCATCCTCCTGCCCTAACCTCCTAGCTGTCTAGGACCACAGGCATGTGCCTATGTTCCCAGCCTGCCCACTTTGGGCCTAGAGCTGAGCCCAGGCCTCTCAAATGTCCTCAGACACTATGCTGCAGTACCCTCCTACTTGTACTATATAGGAAGGGTGACAGATTATGACAGTTTTTGGAAGGTATTTGTGGCATTAGAGCAGAAATATTTTGCATTGCTCTATGCTGCTTCAGATAGCATTATTCTACCTTACAAGTAGTCTCCTTTTATAAAGCCACATTTAAAGAGCTTTAACAATCCCATAAGATTTTGAATTAAAATGGCTGACCTCCTAGGGAGGTTGTGAGGTTTTGTAATACATACTCCTTTCTCCCCTTTTTTCTAAAGAAATAAAGTCAGGAACCAGTGACAGACAACATCCCCTGAGCAAAGTGGGGAGTAGCTGGGAAGAAAGTCAGTGTGAAGGCAGAAAGTTTCCATCTAGCTCAGTCAGGCACTAGACATGCCAGTGTCTTCACACAGAACACATAAAAACACTCAATCCCTCACCTTTCCTGTAGATGTTATTGTAAGAAAAAATATCCTACAGAAGAAAAGTTCTGTTTAAAAAAATAGAGAAAAATACATTTATGTCTTATTTTTTTCAATATTCATCTCTGTTTCATTACTGCTCTGCTGATGTCAAATGTGACTTTGGTTCAATGAAATAATATATCATGAGACCAGATACTCAGTGATCCAGATATGCTACTTGAGCTCAGACAGTGCAACCCATCCCTGTTAGAGGTAGACAACAATGATGGCGGGATCTTGGGAAGATGAAGCAGGTAAGATGTGGTGTCCCCACAAAATTTACATGTTGAAATCCTGACCCAAATACGGTGTGGCTATATTTAGTGTTGGGGCCTCCAAGGAAGTAATAAAGATGAAGTGAGGTCATAAGGGTGGGGCTCTGATTGGATAGGATTAGTGTCTTTTTTAAGAGGAAACACCAGAGACCTCTCTTTCTTTACTATGAGAATGTGGAGAAAGTTTATGACCAGGAAACATACTTCACCAAGGACCAAACTGAAAGATATCTTGATCTTGGACTTTCAGCCTCCAGAACCATGAGAAAATAAGTGTTTTTTTTTTTTTTTTTTTTTTTTAATTTGTTCTGTTTTGTTTTGTTTTTGAGAGAGAATTTTGCTATAGGTCACACATGCTTGTCAGAGAGACAAAGAGAGACAGAAAGCAAGAAATCACCTCTCAGGGATGTGGCCATTACACAATCCTTTCTCCCCCATTCTTCTCTTGGGACCTCGGGCATGCACGCACATGCACCTCGTGTGGTCTTAAGTCAGTGGATCTGGGACTCAAACCACAGTCAACTATATCGGAGTCCAGCGACATAACCATTATGCCACCTGCTGGTGCCATTGTTTGTTGTTTAAGCCTTTCTCTGTGGTATTTTCTTGTGTCAACACAAACAAGCTAAGACACCTGGGTCAGATGGCAAGGAAATCAGTAGCAGTGGAGAGCTGCCAAATCTCTATTCCTTCACTGGGGTGCTAATGGCTACCTTCCCTGTAAATATTCTAATTGCTGCATATGTGGCCAATAAAAGTGCTACTTCACATTCAAAAATAGAAATGCCTAATCACTAAAAAATATAAATATTGCGTTAGTTGGAACCCTATATTGTAAAATTGTCAGCCTAAAAATTTCTTTTGAGGGTAGCCTTTTAATATGTGTAATTAAAGAGTCTGTCTTTGACTGACTATAAATCAAAGTACTGTGCTATTTCCAGATGAATTGGCTGCCATGGAAACTTATGTGAGGTCTCCACGAGAGCCCCATCGCTATATAGTAGATGGCATGTGGGCTGATGGTCCCTGCATGATTGGCAATCATGTCAACTTCTGAATAGAAAAAGATAGTGTTGTGTACACAAAATGTGAGTAGTAGGTATTCATTATGAATTATCTTGTTTATTTACTGATTCCTGACTTTCTGAATGGAGAAAATTTCTGAGCATGGGGCTATTGAGTTAATGGCATTAAAACACTAATGTAATATTGATTTAATGCAGGGCTTTTAAAGGTTAAACACCCATTGGCTTCTGCATAAACAGCATGAGACAGAACAAAATGCAAAATACCACTTGCTAAGAATCTAAATCTCCAAGTTACTTAAATTCAGTTTTGGGAAGTATATCTGAATTTAGCTAGTTATGGAAAAATGTCTTTAAAACCATCTAAACAAATACAGCTATTCCACATGCTTTTTCTGTCAGCATATTCCCTATATATCACGTCTCCATTTCTCGATTGCAAATATTGCAGTTTTTCCACCTTTTGTACCAATGAATTCGGAATTTTGATACTCTACATCCTGACATTTGGCCCACTGAGAAAATGTACCAAATCTCAAGGCTTCCACAGCCATCACATCAGGAGCTATTTGTATGGGCAGATGCCTAAAAATGTTGTACTAGTTGCCGTCTTAATTATCACAGAAAAATCTAAAAACACGAAAGGGAACATTACATCTAGCTCTGGAGAGCCCTGGGTGGTACATGGAAGGATTGAATCACCTTAAAAAGCATTGAGTCACAGCCAGCTTTAGCTGCCTGGGGGCTTTGAGCAAGGTCCTTTGCTCAAAAGGAGTTTATTTCCTGACATGAGCAGGATGAGAGTTTAAACATAAGACAAGCACATCATCACGATTTATCTCACCCAGGATCATTCAGGAATCCACTGAAATTTGAAGAACACTTATGCCATGTTCATGCCCTTTCCAGTCACATTTTTGAAATATTCTCAAGATAATAATCTAATTTCCTTAAAAAGCAATCCCTTGTTTCCTTCTATATTTTATTTCGATTGCATCTGACAGATAGATGCTCGGATATCTGACTATTATCTTGCAGCTTAGTTATTTGTCAAAATATATTCTATTTATCCTTCACATTACCTTTAAGTTGTGCCATATACGGGTATAGGCAAAATATAAACTATGCCTCTGGGAAAAGTTATAGAGGTCAAGACAGACATTTTCTTTTCTTTTCTTTCTTTCTTTCTTTCTTTCTTTTTTTTTTTTAAGAGAGAATTTTGCTATAGGGTACATGTGCTTGTCAGAGAAACAGAAAGAGACAGAGAGACAGAAAGTGAGAAATCACAACCCCTACCCGCCGGGGGAAATGGTCACACTGCAGTCTTCTCCATTCTCCTCTTGAGATTTTGGGCATGCATATACATGTGCCCAGCATAAGTTTTAAGCTGCTGGATTCAGGACTTGAACGGTATTGGGCTACGTGGGAATCTAGTGATGTAACCATCTGCTGGTTCCGAAGACAGACATTTTCGATGATGCAAATGTCACACACACACACACACACAATTTACAAAGTAGTTCTGTATAATATTTTAATATATATGGAAGTGTGTAAGTATGCATGAACATGCATGTGAATGTGTGTATACCTGTAGGTGCACAATCACTCATGAGAATATCAATGCATGCTCAACTTGAAAAAACTGGAGCTAGAAGAAATGGAAACAATGAGACCATTTTTTTTCTACATGTGAGAATTTTAGAAAGCATAATAAAACCAAAAATAATGGAGATGATTTCTGCACTGGAATGACCAATTTATTTAGTTTGCAAGGACAAACCCAGGTACATACTTCAAAGCAAAACATCTTGTGTGTATTTCAAAAATAATTTAAATATTTCACTTTGCTTAAGATAAAAAATTTCCTTACCATAACAGTTTAATACATGTCTTGTCTTCACAAAACAATGTTGGCCATATTAATTTTTTTGAGAGTTTTGCTTTAGGACACATTCCTAAAGAGGAAAAGATAACCACACCACAATCCTTTCTTCTACATTTTCCTTCCAGGATCTTGAGCACACACACACACACACACACACACACACACACACCTGGCATGAGTTACAAGCTGCTGGGTCCAGGACTGGTAGTTGACCATGTGGGAGTAGAGCACCTTAACCACTATGCCTCTGCTGGCCCCAGCCATATTAGTTTTTATTAGTAAGACAGCATTAGACAATTTGATCATATATACATGAGCATGGAACTGAGGATTTCAGTATGAAACTAGCCCAGAAGGGAGGATGCCACAGGTAAGATCACTTACATAATTGGAAGATCCCAGTGCAAAATGGAAACAAGGAACCCACTGCTCAAAGTTATTAAGAATTTCAGTATAAGATTGGACCAGCAGTTAGCATAATGGCTATGTCGCTGGACTCCCATGTAGTTGACCATGGTCCGAGTCCCGGATCTGGTGGCTTAAACTCACACCATGCGCGTGTGCATGTGTGCCCAAGATTGCAAGAGGGGAATGGAGGAGAAGGGATTGCAGCGTAGCCATCCCCCCTGGGGGGTGATTTCTTCCTTTCTGTCTGTCTCTGTCTTTCTGGCGAACGCACACGCCCTATAGCAAAATAAATTTTAAAAACCTCTCTCTCTAAAAAAAAAAGAATATGGGCATAGCAGAGCATAGAAACAGGCCTATGACTCCTACTGACAAGTGAACCTATGCAACTCCACAGGAAACATGCTCATTACATGTTCCCAGAACAGAGTTCACTTCTGTACCAACTAGTTTGCCAGATTGCAAGCAATCTCAAAAGCCAAGGACCAATAAGTAAGTATAAAGACTTAGTTTTCTAAAAAGCAGTGACAGAAGATTCACTACCAGTCATTCTGATGCATAAAAAATTTGAAAAATCACGGACATCTTAGTCCTAGTTTTAATCTTTTACACATAACAGAGAAGGAAGTACCAGCAACTGCAGAACGGAACTTAACAAGCCTCGGGTGCTACAAAATACTCTCCATCTCCTAAAATTGTCACCCATACAACAAAAATCCCAAAGGACAATATCCTTTCTCATTAAATTCACAATAATTTCTGGACACTCCAAAATTACTCACAGAAATTATACCTGCCTTTAGCTCATTTTCATTGACCAAATTATTGAGTGTCTAATCTTATCTAATAATGTTCTGGTTTAATCCACTGATTATAAAATGCACTGGTGATCATTTACGTTTTTGTATATAAAGTAGCTCTATTAATGTACCATTCCGTTGCAGTTATTTACACAGTTGATCTTCTGTGGCTTTAAATGGACTTATTACTGCTTTAACTTCTCAGGCATGTTATTGAGCTTGCATTCAAATGCCTAATGAGGAATTCATTTTGAATGCAGCCCATAGATTCTAGGAATTTTGTTTAATACACATACACACATATTTAGTTGCACTAAAGGAAAGATTATGCATTAAAACCGATCAATTTGTAACTAGTGAATATAAAGGTGATGATCAATAATGGTTTAATTATTAGTGGATTCCACATTGTTGTACATGTACATTCATTCTTTCCTGGGTGTAACTTAGTCCCATGTGATTGGAGAAGAATTAAGCAACCCATATAATCAGTTTGCCAGAATAAACTGGCTACTGAAGGCAAATTACTCTTGTAGGAAAGGAAAGTTGAAGTTGCCGTCAAATGTGAAAGGTGGTAAGAGTGGAAGGGGACTCTGGGAACCCTGACATGGACGCCATGCTCTTGGGCCTGTTGCTCCAAGGTCTTTGATCCACTGGCAGCTGTTCTCTCAGTCCTTCCTTCTCCACAAATCTTCAGTATTTACTGAGAGCATGTTAGGCATCAAAACCTCTCTTAGACCCTGATTTCGATTCTCTACAGTCTATTTCAATCTCCAAATCATTGCAGTTTGGAAAAAAGACACACAACATGGAGTTACACTTTTTTCACATTTTCTAAAAACTTTCTCCACAGTAGTGTTCACCATTTAATCACAGTGCTCTGAATAACTTTGAGTTCTCTCACTCTCCAAGATTTTCAGTCTAACTTCAATGGTCCGGCTAACTCCACCACTAGCCACCTAAAAGTTTCAGTTGCTTCCACTGAGAAGCATGTGGACAATATAGAAACCCTAGTATTGGGCCAGTGGGTGGCTTGGTGGTTAACACATTGGATATACCATGTGGCCAACTGCAAATAGAGTTCCAAACCCAGTAGAAAATCATTCTGGACACGTGTGCATGTGTGTCCAAAATCTAGGGAGGAAATGGGAGAAGGGATTGCAGTGTGGCCACTCTACTGGGGGTTGAGTTCTCATTTTCTCTCTATTTCTCTATGTTCCATCTTTCTCTGGCCAATACACGTGCCATGTGGCAAAAACCTAAAGAACAAAACAAAGCAAAACAAAATGAAAAACTCTGGCATGATATTATCTCTGCTTGAAGAAAGTGGCAAAGCCAGGATTTAAGAATATGAATGGTGATGAGAACAATGGCAATTGATCTCCAAAGACAACAGACTTTATTTTATGTGCATAAAACATCCCCCAATATTGCACATGGTAACTTGTTCAGCTTTGAATACATCATAGAGGGAATTTTATCCTACCAAATAAATTGGGAAGGATACATTTTTAAATTGATTTCAGGGGTGAAATAACCTTGAGCAATAGTTAGTAGTTAGTACTATGTGACTCTCTAGGTAGTTTACAGTATGTATTAGTATGTCAGCGGTTTCATAAGATTCATTCATAAATAAGCCTGTTTAACTTTATTTAACCCAGCTCTTACCAAATTCATTAGTCAGAAACTCATTTTGTGGATTAATATTTATTAATAGATTTTTTTATTGTGCACCATCGACAAAGAGAATGAAGGCCTGATTTTTATTTTAGATACTAAGCATGGCCTACGATTAAAATGACATTAATTAAATACAAGAGATGATTAATTTTGACAAAGTCAACACTGAGTATAAAAATAATGAAAGCTGACACCCATGGAGTTAGACTTTTAGAAAGTTCTTTCTCCTTATTTTTGTTGGCCTTCACAATAACATGAGCACAATTCTGTTCTCATTTAAATCTAGCCTGATAACATGATAAGTCTGGGAATTCTAATTTCTATCATGACTTATTTTTAGAAATGAGAAGACCTGGAGATAACATTGAAATACCTGTCAATAAGGCATTAAAAAAAACCCAAAAAACCTTGAGGGGCCAGCAGGTGGTGTGGTGGTTAAAGTGCTGGCCTCTCACAGTTCAAGTCCTGGGTGTGGCAGCTTTAAAATCATGCCCAGTGTCTGTGTCATGTGTGTGGCGTGTGTGCATGCCCAAAGTCTAAAGAAGAATGGAGGAGAAAGGATTATGGTGTGGCCATCCCCAGAGGTGATTTTTGACTTTCCTAGGAGAAAGGATTATGGTGTGGCCATCCCCGGAGGTGATTTTTGACTTTCCCTCTCTCTGTCTTGGTCTCTTTCCAGTGAGTGCATGCGCCTAATGACAAAAGCCTATTAGAATGACAAAAGCCTATTAGAAAGACAAAAGAAGAGAAAGGAAAAGAAAAAAGAAGAAAAAAGAAAAGGGGAAAAAAGAAGAGAAGAGAGAAGAGGAAAGAAGAGAAGAGAAAAGAAAAGAAGAAAAAAGAAAAAAAGAAAAGAAAAGAAAAGAAAAGAAAAGAAAAGAAAAGAAAAGAAAAGAAAAAATAAAAGAAAACTAAGTTCCACAGTCATGATTCTGTTCACAGATGGAAGTGTGCTTTTGAGCAAGGCATAGCAATGCCTAAAATACATTTGTGTCTTCAGTCCATTCACATTTATTCCAACATTTAAGCTCACATGCAACTAAGTTACTCTCACTTCCTATCTGGACAAAATCAATTTTAACATTATTTATCACCTCAAGCACTGTGAAATTAAGGGTTAATATGGTTTATATTAAGGATAAAAAACAAAAACAAACAAACAAACAAAAAACAGAAGAAATAAAAACAACCCTAAATGACAAAAAAAAACCCCACACTTATTTAGAATTCTGTATCTCATGAATTTGTCCTTTGAAAGTCAAGTACAGGGTAATCCTATAGCATAGTGCTTGAGCACTGTGAATTGGGAGCTAGATTCCATGTGGAATCTAGCTGACTGTGGTTCAGATCCAAGCCATGGCAGTTTCAAAAACACACCAGATAAAAGTGTGTGCATGCCTTAAGTCCTGATGGGAGGAGAACAGATTTAAACCTGACCACATTCCACTCTGGGGTGTTTTCTCTCCACATCCCAACTCTGGTACACACATGTGCCCTCTTACAATTAAAAAAAGAAAAAGAAAAAGAATCAAAGTCAAATAGAAATAAAGATTTTGCTCAGGCAAGCAAAATTAAGGTAAGTTGTTGCCAGAAAATCTTACATGCAAGAAATGTTTAAAAGAAATAAGGAAAATGGTATTGTCAAAAACTTATGTCTGATCTCTAAAGATCTGAATATGGACAAGTATAGATCTACATAAAGAAAGGAAAGGTAGTAGAGAAGGAATAAATGAAGGTAAACTATTCTCTTCTTTCACCTTCAATTGATAAGAGATTATTTGTTCAAAACAATAAGAGCAACAATGTTCAGTAATTATAGTTTATGTATAATTGAAATAAATGATCACAATGTTTTAAGGCCCCGGACAAAGGAACTGAGAAAACTTACCCACCCTATTCATGAGGTATTATAATGTTATTTAAAAATAGAATGATTGTAAATGTATATTTAAACTCTATATATATATATATATATATATATACATATATATATATATACACATTCAATATATATGTGTGTGTGTATATATATATTTATACATACTGTGTTAGAAAAGAATAAAGATTTGAAGCAATGACCTAAGCTTCTACTTTAGAAAAGGGCATATGAAATAAAAAATAACTAGGAGAAAAGAAATTACTGATATTAGATACAGTAAAGGTCATCAGTACTGATGTCATAAATATTAAAAAGATAATAAGTGCACATTATCTGCGCCCCCAAATTTGATAACTTAAATGCAGTAAATGATTTCTTGGAAATTCACAATAGGAAGAAGATAGAATAAGTATTGAAGATGAATATCTATGAAAATAAGTGAAATCATAATTAATAACCTTCCAAAACAGGAAGCATCAGACCCAGATAGTTTCACTGGTAGATAATACTGAATATTTAAGGGATCAGCAGATGGCATAATGGACTCCCACGTAGATGACCATAATTTGAATCCTGGACCCGGTGACTTAAAATTCATGCTGGGCATGTGTGTGCGTGTGTGTTTGTGTCCCCAAGATCCCAAGAGAGTGGAGGAAAAGGGACGGTGGCGTGGCCATATTTCCTGAGAGATGACTTCTCACATTCTGTCTCTCTATCGCTCTCCATATCTCTGGCAAGCGCATGAACCCTATAACAAAAACTCTCTAAAAAACAACAAAAAAAAACCCTAAATATTTAAAAGAGATATGACATCCATTTTCCATATCTACAATCTCACCTTCCAAAACACAAAACTAGAAGACACACTTTCTAATTCCTTCTAGAGGTAAGCATCACTGTAATACCAAAACCAGATAAAGATATTTTAAGACAGAAACATTTCAGACCAAAACCTCTCATCAACATAGATGCAAAAATCCTTTCAAAAATTAGCAACTCAAACATAATTATGTTTAAAAAGAATAAATCCCTACTACTGGGAGTTATTTCAAGTGTTGCAAGGCTGGTTCAATGTTTCAAATGATAATTGAAGTAATATATCACATTGACAGATTAAAGAAGAAAAATCATATAGTAATTTTATTAAATAGAAAAAAATTGACAAAACCCAACAGTTATTCATGAAAAAGACAAAACAAAAAAATAACAATAGCTTTTGCAGGAAAAACTGAAATAGAACCTTTGCAATGAAAGTGAGGAGAGAGGAAGAAAATGCAAGCAGAAATACTAAATCCTCATCTTTCCTAAGAAGATGAAATAAATATTGTCTAACAGTGAAATGCTTATTTTATAAAGTAGTGATTCTGTATCATATTTTCTGAAGAAATCAAGATACTTTGTATTTTCCCCACTTGCAGATAAAAACTATTTCAGGAAAATTTACTTCTGTGATATTTTCAAACTGCCATTTATCTGTTCCATTGCCTTATTCTATTTTAAGGAAATTCAGAGTTAAACCTCCTTTATCTTCCAAAGCTATCACTGTTGTTTTTTTTTTTCAATGATTAGTTATTACTATTTGTATATTACTATGGAATGAGCTCAGATTCTGTGGCCTAATCACTTCATTGCTTTCTGTTTCTAATGTTGCTTTTATTCCCAGGTTTATAAGATTATACTTCAATTTGATCTCAGCATTTCTAACTCACTTTTTAATTTTACTTATCATTTTTTATTTATTCTCAATGTATTTGAATTCTTATACCTATTTTGGGAAGAAAAGTTTTTTCTCTAAAATATAAACTTAATAGTATATTAATAATATACCTAAAGTATCATTTTAGTAATATACTACTTCTTAATTTGTGTAATTGAATTTTTGGACAAAAACTTATATTTGTATTTTTGTTCAAGCATTTTCTTTATTGTATATTGTTTATATATTCATGTTCTTTATATTTCATACAAAGAATTTTAATTTATATAGATATGTGTGTGTGTGCATATTTGTGTGTGTGTGTGTGTGTGTGTGTATTCATGTTCTTAGCAACTTTTAAATATCTATAGCCAAGTCTGGAAAGGGTCTTTTGGATTTTTACTTTTTGTTTTTTTTAAGAATTATTTACTTAATTTCATTTATTATTATGATTACTTCTTTTAACTTGCTATGAGGCATTTATGCTTAGCAGAGAGAGAAAGAGAGGCAAAGTGAGAAAGCAAACCACCTGGTCCAGGACTTGAAATGTGGTAGGCCATGTAGGAGCCCAGCAACCCAACCACAGTGCCACCTGCTGGCCCTTGTTATAAAAAAAGATTTACTTATTTATTTAAAATTTTTTTTAAGCTATAAGGCATGTATGCTCTCCAGAGAGACAGAAACACAGAGAAAGAAATTGAGAAATCACACCCAAGAGGAGATGACCATGCAACAATTTCTTCTCCTCCATTCTCCTCTTGGGATTTTGGGTGCTCATACACACAAGTCTGGTGTGATTTTCAAGCCTCCGAGTCTGGGACCTGAACTGCAGAGTTAGCTATGTGAGATCCAGCCACCTTAACCTCCATGCCACCTGCTGCCCTGTCACTTACTGTTATGTGACCTGAGCTGAAGAGTTGAGCCCACTGTGAACAAGGGTACAGAGAGTGCAATCAACACAGTACACACATTCGATTTGGGCTTTCACAGACAATTTCTAACAATCATTCACATGAAAGAAACTTGGTAGGATTTAGCATTCAAGAAATCAGTAAGGTTTAAGGCAAAACCCAAGGAGAGTGATATTTTCACATTGTGTATTTCATTCATTGTTCCCATTTCTGACCCATCAAAATCTTCAAAGGCTACAGAGTAAAAGTTTAGAAATGGCATGCCAGAGTGAGTTTTCTTCTAACTCAGCTTTCCCAGACATTTCAAGGTATCACATTAAAATTCTTGAGAATTGAAACAAATTTCTTTCCTAACCTATCCATATCACAAAACTGCTTTATTTATTCATTTATTTTAGAGAGAGATTTTTGCTATGGAGTGTGTGTGCTTGCCAAAGGTCACTTATTTTAGAAATTTGGTCTTTCTCTATTAAAAACAAAAAGCAAAAAACAAATAAACAAACAAAAAACTATGTTATATTCTGCCCGAGGTTGAGAATTTGCACATTAACTTTTGATATCCTCCTTTAATGTGGTCTACTTTTCACATTAGGAGGTTCACATTGCATATTGGATATTTGATAGCTGTAGTTTATTCCATTTACTATTGAAGGAAGAGTTTTGTTTTGTTTTTCAGTTTGGCCCTTCTCAATTTGGAAGAACTATAAAGTTTCAAAAAGTAAAATAAACCAAAAATTGTCTTCTAATATTTAAAAAGGCTGCTTTCTCTGAAATCTTTATTTCCATCTTCATAATACTGATGGCAATCAACCTATTTGTGAGTTACTACTGTAGTTTTTTTTAACTGAAACTCAATTTATATTTTCTATCCACTTCTGATGTACGCTGCACACATTGCCAGTTTTTTTAAATAAATATAATATAGTGCAAAGGTTAGCAAGAGCTATAAAATTTATTTATCCATTCAACACATGTATATTGAGAAGCTCTTGAAAGGACTCTGAGAAACAGTCTAGGAAAACTCCCTATGTTTACAGAACAATATGACAGAGACAGACAATAAAAAGTAAGCAGATAGGTAAGTTAAGGTAGCAATAATGTCTATAAAGAAGAAAAGTAATAATACGAATACAATTTTAGATAGGATTTTCGAAGATTTGTCTAGAAACACGCTATTCAGACTGAGTAATGTTCTTATCTAGAGAAAAGCATTCCACTCACAGGGTTTGAATTTCAGTGAACAAGGACAGGTGTGGGGAGGAGGGTATGGTGAGTATTGGGCAACACTAGAGGCAGCACTAGTGTAACAGCTCAGGGGAGAGACGGTGAGGTCATAGACCAGGAGGGTGAGAGAGAGGGAAAATGAGAGAGATTGAAAGGGAGAGAGGATGAATGGGTATGGGTAGGAAGGATGGGGGAAGGCTCAGAAAAGGTGTAGTTGAAATGGAAAGAAAGGATTACCCTTCAGTTCTCAGCAACTAGAGCCGGACAAGAGAGAGCCTTGAGAGCTACAACTTATGAGGAGACTGAGTTTATACCCAAGAGTTGGAGGAGGGGTGAGCAGATACATTTATTATCTCTGCAACAGCCACAACAGCATAAATGTGTGGCATTAGCACTGCGATCTCAGCATGCCAAAGGCTAAGGGGAGACAAAGCAATATGAACTGAGATATGTTGACAAAATAATGTTTAGGCTACTTTTGCAAATGCGTATGCCTTCTGAAATACTTTATTTTGAATTTCAACTTTTTAAACCCAATTTCTAATCTTCTAAAATTATTTTTGATGTGTAGGGGGAAACGGAAGAGATGGAAAATGTGAAGTGAAATGGAATAGAACTAGAGGCAAATCATTTTCATTTTTTAAGATATGTGAGCAAAGGGGAAAATACTCTTTTCACGCGTAGCCAGATAGCTTTCTCTGTTCAAATGTCTGGAAATCAACTGAACCAAGGAACTGTAAACCTCACTTCAGGGATCTGAATTGGGAAGGGAAAACTCAAACTAAGTCAGAACAATTGAAACTAAAATGAGCTAAAATATTTACATTTAAAAATAAGGTTCTGCACTCCAAGTTTCAAGTACTCTCCTTCAAGCGTGTTTTGTACATTTATGTAATGCTAAAAAGGACAAAGTTAATGTAAATTTAAAACAAACTATTTTTCATTGTAAATGCATTAAGAAAATGCAATGTTCTCTTGGAAAAGCCTACAGAATCTGAGAAAATATTTTTGAGATTACATTCAAATATAAAATAGCAATTTAATCATGGAACATTAATTTTAACAAGAGTATCTCCTATCGCAAATAACATCAATAGAGTGTTAGTAAACAACTGACTCAGTAATGAAATCAGAGTTACTGAAAATTTATTCTTACTGGCATAGCTATTTTTATTTGGGGGAACATTTTTTGTATATTTAACTTTTTACATAATTTAAACTAGAAATGATATATAGTCATCCAAAAATATCCATAATTTATAAATATTTGGTGCTGTGCATAAAACCAATTTTTTTCCATTAAATAACAATGAGACATGGAGATTTATGTTGAAGTCACAGTATGGACTACAGATTTTTTCTAAGCTCACTTTTGTTACCTAGCACAGTGCCGAGCACACAGACTCGGGGAAACACACTCAGTCACTTAAATGCTACAGCCTGACAGATCATTCATTATAAGTGAAATACAGAAATTCTGCAAAATAACGGAAATAATGTATGGTTCACAGCAGCCTTGGAAGCTGTCAGGTAAATGCTCAATGAAGCATCTCCTGTCCAAGATGGTCATTAAGCTCTCCTTGTACAAGTCTCTAAAGTGTGATACAGGAATGATACAAGGTTTATTCCAGCTCACTGTAAAATAATTAGGACTTGGTCAATCAAGAGTAAAGTCTTAGGCAAAAGGAAAGTAAGAGTACCCGTATGGGTAAAATAAATTTAGAGTGTATTATGTCTGAGTCCAATTAAGGTGTTATCTCCTCCACTGGACTGTAAAATTTTCTAGACAAGATAATAACAGCTTCCCTCCCTCCTTCACATAGCATTGTTGTGAATGTAAGCACAGCCACGAATGTGTATGTACTTTGTAAACTATTAGGTATTCTAGAAATTTAAAAGCTTATTTTTTTTTTCTTTTTTATTACTCTATTTAATGTTTTGCACACAGCTGGTGTTCTTTGGTGGTGTGTTTGGGATAGTGGTAAAATCAAGTCATATGAGCCTACAGAACTATTTTAAGAAGGCAAAGCCATATAACAGCAGATCCTCAATTTGTGCCAGGATCTTTCCTGCCTATGCTTGGTAAGAGAAAGTGGGTTTTGGGAAATGAGTGTGGATTTTAAATTGAGAGTTTTAGGTTGATTTCTGCCTTTTCCCTTGGAGAAGGTCTTTACCTTACCAAGCCTGGTTTCCTCCGGCTGAGGAAAGTAACATCTCCATGTGTTGGATTGTGTAGGAATCAGCTGAGACAAGATAATACAAACGAAGTTAGATTGTGAATTGAAAAGTACTAATGATAATAACTCAACTAACCTTCTGTAAATTTGGTCCTGTTTAAAAGTTGATCCAATGACCATAATATCCTGAGTCCTTCTGAGTTCGATATTCTTTTATAAACTTAGTGAAGATCGCTTAACTTCTGTAATTATAATGAATTCTTAGCTATGAAATTCAGAGAACTAAAATAAGATGTGAATTGCTTTCTTTTCCACTTATATGTTTTGTGTAAACATTGAGGAAAACATCCCAGTATTCAGCAAGAACAGAACAAATTATCACACTCATGTATACCACCATCTGCAAATGAGCCTCAGAGGCAACGATTCCTAGATTTCTAAATATTGCTTTAATTTTGCATCATTTATCACCACTTTTTAGATCAGTTTCTCATTGAGCTTTCAGTCTGCAGCTCGGTGTGCTAATAGATGAAGTAATTTGAATTAATGTAGAAAAACATTAAGGATGTTCATTTTCCAGGTGTGACTGATTTCCCAAAATATCGACATCTGCTCTATTTCTTTTACTCAGTGATCGTGTAAGTAGGGAAAACTATCAT